>NC_086157.1:607500-782500 GCF_035149785.1 Candoia aspera
AAAACCCCTCCCAAAAGAGGAAGAGCACCCCCTAAGCTTTGTCCATCCCACTTTGATTCCAGTGCTGTTCCATCATCAGCCACACGTTTCAGTTGGTCTCAGCTGCCCAAACAATCTGGGAGGTACACTTCCTTTCACACGCGTCCACAAGGTGTTCATTTTTGCCTTTTTGTGTATGTGTGGAAAAGGTACAAAAGAAAAGTAAGGTTTCTTTAGGGAGGGGGTTCTCTTTCACCCTTGGGGCCACCTTTGCCTTGGGTTTGCTGATCAATAAAAAATGGGCAGGGTAGAGACTGCAAAAACTGGTACCTTTGCAGAAATGGCAAAACCTTGATTCTTTATTTAATTTCCTGCATCCCAAATGATTTTTGGAGATTTCATATGCTTATTTTGAGCTTCCCCTTCATTAGTGATGGCTAACCTGTGTAGTATAGACTCATTTATGTAGAAGGATGAGGCCATCACGAATGTAAAAGCCTCAGGGTATGAGGACAGGAGAGATGGGTAAAAACCCAGAGAGATTAGTCCAGATTTGGTGGTGTTTCTGGAGGTTTTCTTCCTAATTGTAGTGCCGTCTCCTATTTTCAGTATCGTCAGCAGAACATTAGTGCATTTTTGCTAATTCTAGGGTGGGGGACTTGAGGGAGCCTTGCATGTCGTTTCCCAGGGGTATGGAACAGTTTCTGGCTCTGAAGGCGGTGGGCAAGTATGTTTTACACATAGTGGCCATGTGGAGGTGCTCTTGGGTCCAGATGTGACCAGGGCCCCCATGGAATCACTGGGAAGCCCTGATCCTGGTGATTGGATGCAGCCCGGGGTGTAGAAAGGTTCTTCCTGGCCTTGGATGGGCCATGGCGAAGTGTTGGCAAGAAGGACTGCTTTTAGTGAATGACCTGCGTTGTGTTTTCTTCATCCTGGTCCTTCCTACAGCGATGTGGAGAAAAGGAAGAGGACTTCCTCCGTGTGCAGCAGCGATTCTCTAAATGCTGTTGGGCTCACCCTGGTCCCCCGTCGGATCTCCTGGCGGCAGAGGATCTTCCTAAGGGTGGCATCACCCATGAAGAAATCCCCTTCCACGATGCAACTGCAAGGTCTGTGTCTACCTGGAGAAAGTGATTCAGGCAGTGTTGTTGGGCTTCTTTTCCTCTTTTAAAGATGGCCATCTCTTGGATCTTAAAATCTAGGTTCCAAAGTCTCCTTTAATTAATTAGCCTCCTGGAGGTTGATTAGCTGGCTACCGTTGTGTCAGCTGCCAACCTGAGTACATGACTGCCTTCTTTTAGTGTGCTGTTTCAGCGGTGATCACTTAGCCAGTACCAAAGAGATGTAATGAATTCTAGTTTCTGTCCTCCATGATTCCAGGAATCTTTTGCAGATGATGGAGCCTTCAGCTTTTCAGAAGCTTTGCCAGCAATGCCCATAATCCAAGAAAAGACAGAGGTCCATTGATCAGTTATTCGCAATCTCTCTTCCTAAGTTTTCATATTGTTTGAAAGCGAGAGAGATGATGATCTTTAGGATTGGTTGGACTTAAAATATCAAAAGTCAAAATTTCAAAACTCATTTGGGAGTTAAAATTCCTAATAATTATTTAGATTAAGTAAATGCAATTATGTGCCAGTCATCAAATATCTCAAAGGGGAAATAAGTAGTTGAAATGAAAGTTCAGCTTTCAAGATTGGGGTGTTTTCTTGCTCTCAAGATGCATTGGTCACCCAAATTGTTGTACTTGCAGGTTCTTTTACATGGTATGTTTATGTACTAATTATATTTATATATTATTATATTATATTATATTATATTAATTATAATGATGATGTGATATGATGATATGATATGATATGATGTGATGCAATATTATTGGGAGGCATGGGCAGTTGCCAATCATTAGTGTAAAGTTTTGAGTAGCTTCTAGATTAGTGTTTCTCAACCTCGGCAACTTGAAGACATGTGGACTTCAACTCCCAGAATTCCCCAGCCAGCATGGCTGGTTGGGGGATTCTGGAAATTGAAGTCCACACTTCTTCAAGCTGCCAAGGTTGAGAAACACTGCTCTAGATTAAGGAATGGAGAGAGAGTAACTTCTCTGCAGCTTTGGTATTTTCCTAATAAGGTCCAGCATATGCTAAACATACTCCAGGTGTGATGTAAATATTCTTATTTCTGTTTCCATACTTGCTTGAATGCACCTGGAATTGTTTTGGTTTCGGTTTTGCAGGAAATGTTAGCACCGTCTAAACTCATCTGTTTTTAGATTTACTTCTGGATTGACCCCCAGAGAATGGATAAACGCTTGTTCTATATTTCTTGCTAAAATGTAAAGCAGAAGAGAATGTATGCCTCTCCCTCTTCTGTGGTAATAAAGAAAAAACAGTTACTGCCGGCCTTTCTGCTGCATGTGCCCATAATCACATTGACCCCACAGCTTCTGCCAGCAGAAGGCCCCAACAGCCGCCTTGGATGCTATATTGAAAGGGGGCCCTAACCTGGCACTTTGCTCCCACGAACACATACCTCTGAACGGCTGCTGGCCGGGAGAGAAAGGTTTGTGCTGTTCGATTTTATTTCCCGCTACTTCAAAGCCTGATTTAAGATGAATAAAGGATCTTTGGGAGATCCTTTATTCTTGGGAGAGCGTTATAAATGCCCTTCTGCACTGTTGACTGGATCTGTTGGTTCAGCAGCACTACGGAAGAGTCAAGAACATCCCTTAACAGCCGGCATCTGGTCAGCGTTGCTGGGTGTTAAAATGGATTGTCTGGTCCTGTACCAATTGGGGGTGCCAAGTGTGAGAGAGAGAGTGGCTCAGCAGTATCGCATGGTGAGAAAATCAGCATTTGCGGTCAAAAAAGCAGAATAAATCCAAACTAACAAAATCTGAAGTCCAAAATAACAAGTGTTCTTCCTCTCTTCTATTTTCTGAACAGGATACAGTTTTGCTGGTTTGTCTTTCAAGTATATCCGTTCTGGTTTGGGGTGCTGGGTTGAACCTCAGGTTGTTCATTGCATTGGGGACTTTGCAGCACAAACCAAATTCCAAAAGGTGCTCGTTCAGGTCTGTGCCCCAGGGGGTTCGCAAGCAGCCGTTCTTAGGTCACGGGGCGGGGTGGGCAGGGGAACACACGGGTAGCAGCGCCTGGCACCACGCACAGTTGGGGTTGGGCTGCGTCTCTCTACAGCATTTCTCTGGTACAGAGACCCAACAGGGTTCCTCGAGTCCATGGTTAACCCAACGGTCCTTTCCAGATGGGTGCGACAGAAGTGAACTGTTGCCACTCTCCCCGCTTCCGCCGTCTTTTGATGAAGTTCCCCTGGCTTCCATATTGCAAAACGAGGACATCCAGGATAAGGCCACGGAGAAGAAGAACTCGGAGGAGCTGCAGAGCTTGTGGAGGAAAGCAATCCATCAGCAAATCCTGCTCCTCCGGATGGAAAAGGAAAACCAGAAACTGGAAGGTTGGTGCAGGCCGAGGGCTTGTGTGGGGCAGGATGGAGGACTTCCAGTGGCACTTGAGGACTTCCATTTTGCCTTTCCATATACATTGTCCGTCCTTCCTTCCTTCCTTCCTTCCTTCCTTCCTTCCTTCCTTCCTTCCTTCCTTCCTTCCTTCCTCGCACAATTATTTCTGAACATGGATCAGATGTTTAGTTTAGTGGTGGACAGGTCAGCAAGGGCAGAACCGGTCCCCGTGGTCTCTGCCACCAGCGCCAAGTGGAGAAGGAGCCAGAGGCCGCTTCAGGCACGCTTCATTCCTTCATATTATCTGTCTGAGGATGCTGAGCAATGACGGACGGAAATGCCGTTGCGCAGGTTCCTTACCCTCCTTTGCTTAGAATGAAGTGAGGAGAAAGCAGGACCATCTGTTGCCACGCAGAGGTCGGCCTGCCTTAGGACACGTCTCCAGAAACTTCCCGTGTGTGCCCTGGCCTGGCTTCCTCCCCCGCCAAACCCTGATTGGAACCGGTTCATCCCTGTATTGGTCATTGGTCATTGGTCACCCCTGACTTGGTCATCAGAGGAAGAGGGAACTGTTGGTCACCACTGCTGGTAGTCCCATACCTCAGGCGGAGAAGAAGAGGTGGGAGCAGGGTGGCTGCAGGGCTTGGTCTCTTGCCAGCCTTTCAGGGGCCAGAATTGGGGTGCCCCTTCCCCAGACTCTGACATCCCCAGAAGCCAGGGTCCAAAGAGGTTGCTCTGGAACAGACCCTGGAGAAATTGTGCTCCTGCATGAGCTCAGCTTGGCCCCGGGATGATGTGAGGCCTCGTCCTGGCCTAAGTGTGGTGCTGGGCTCCCCCGTGTGCCGGGCAATGCGATCTCAGAGTCCCCGATCCCCTCCGCTGCGGAGGTTGTTGGTCCCTTTTATTTTGCCTGTAATACCTCGCCTGAGCGCCTGGGTGATGCATAGGATCGCTTGGGTGATGTACCATTTAACTGCTGCCGAGGGAGGTCTGTGGAAAAGGGAGCCCAGAATATATTGAGAGGATGAAGAGTGTTCTAATGGGGGGGTGGGGTGTTATGAACTAAAAAGCATGAAGCCATCTATTTTCTTCCCCCGTGATAAATGTGAAAGGGTGAAAATGAGAAAATAACAAAGAACGGTGGTGGGAATTCTGCCTGAGTGAGATTTCTACTCCTGGGCCTTTCAGCTTCTTGGCGGTTGGCAGGGCTGTTTCCCTGGCAGGCAGCTGTTGCACAGGGCAAGCCAGAGGGCTGCAGGTGGGAATCAAAAGGGGTTTGCAGCTGGGTAGTTGTCCCCCCCCCCCGCCATGCTTTTCTTCTGTAACCTAACCCTCCTTAATGAAATAGATTAATAGATTTGTAAACCGCCCAGAGTGTTGCATACGAGATGGGCGGTAAAGACATATGATAAACAAACAACTTTAACACTTCCTGTTCTTCCTAATGCTGTCGAGGAGTTTGAATGATGCTTTGTGTTACAGAAGGTAAGATGCACAGCTTCCCTGTTTCCCCACCTCTACCTGCATACGGGTTTGCATACAGACACCTGCTCCACCTGCACATTCAGGATTTGGGAGGTTGATTGTTTTTGTGAAGATCACCATTTGAGTTGTGTCAACATCTGGAACATCAGTGCAGAAAGCAAGCCAGTAGCTCTGTCGGTCTCCTTGGAAGGGTACTGAGTTGGGCCCCAAAGCTGCCTGGTCTGTCTGACCACTGTTAGGAACAGGGTCCACATGATTCCTTTCCTGAAAGACCTGCCTTGCTTTTCGGTTGCTTCCTGGGCACCCCTTAAGTGGGGGGGGGGGAGATGTTGACCTGGTTTAGGGGCCTGAGTGCCCAAGGAGGCACCTCTCCCATCCTGGACCTGCCTGCCTGTCCCAAGTAACAGGAGAGACCTCTTTAAAGGACCATCCTTCTGCTGTGGGGAGAAGGCCTTCTCCCGCCTTGTCCCCAGGCAAAGGAATAATGTCCCTCAGGAACTGCATTTAACACAGAGACATGTACACACGTGTTTAGGAAATCTAAGAAGGAAAACAATGGTCCAGAAGAAGGCTTTGAAATGGAAATGTAGGTTCCAACATTTTGTTGACAAAAGTTTAAACATTTCCTGACATTGTAATTGACTCAGCTTCAGAATTCCTTTGGTTGGGCAGGATATCCACTATTTCCTGCTTATTAGCACTTATGAAGAAGCTTTAAGTCAAGGCATTTCGAGTTTAAAAGGTATTCTAAAGAACCAAGAAAGCCTTTCATACAAAATCAGATCACTGAGCCTGTTAGCTCAGTATTGAGTGCCACCTGGCAGTTGCCTATGGCATATCAGGACTCTGGGCATCAAAAGCAACCTTCCTGCCCTTCCACTGTAGCTCTGCTGCTCTTTCCCACCCCAGTCCACCCACCTCCTGGCTAACCTTAGCTGCCCTTGGTGCTCACCCTCAGTTCTGCTACTGGACCTCTCAACTAGATGGGCAGATAAAAAATGAACTTGACCAGAAGGATAAAGCATAATCCATTTATCCCACCCACCCCAAAAGGCTTGCTCTGCAATTTTTGATTGTGTAACAACTCAGCCCAGCTTCCAGGTTGCTGGTTGCACATCAGTTAAATGGTTGCAACACAAATATGAAACCCATGACTGTTGTCTTCAAGGTCCATGGAAGAATTAAACCTGATAGAAATGAGAGTGAGAAAGTTGTGGGCAGATGCAGAAGAATGCAATTGCACTGTTCTTGCAGACACACCCCTCCCCTTGAATGAAGACTCTGTTCTGACTAGACTAATCCAGTTTGCCTGCTTTAAAAAGGTTGTTGCAAAGGTTAAATGTAGCCCTAACCATGGTTAAGAGAAGGTCACAGATCATTCCCCATTGTGGAGTTGCAAGATGGCCGCTGGTGTTACATCTTAGGCTTTGTAGACTTAATTCTGTTATCAGAATTTCAATGTCTTGGTACACCTGTGGAATGCCTGAATATATGCCATGTAGTGGAATCAGGGATATGAGGAGTTGCATGCCTGCCTTTTAAATTACTGTTGACAGTGTTATACTCAATGAACCCTGACTTTGTGTCAATTGCAACTGACAGTTGTGACTGACATTCTGAATTACGGTGGAAACAATCTTTTTGTCCTGAAGATTTTGTGTTTGTGCCTCTCTGTTTCTTCTATGTGACTCACTAGAACTTTAATGATCAACACTGACATAGGGACATCTGTCATGTGGGTGGCACAATTTGTACATGTGTGGATAGGGACTAGAACAAACCCCACAGTGGGTGGAAAGCCTAGTAAGCTCTGAATATTAGGCTGACTTTTGAGTGGAAGCAAGTATCTGACCCAGCCTAGGAAGACCATCTTCTGCTATTTAATCTTATGAAACAGTGGTTGAAGAACTAGATTGTGGGAAGGCTTAAATGTGCACTGCCTAGTGCTTGTCTTTTGATGGGCTCATTGAACATGATCTCAGTTGTGGTTTATGTGTCTGGGATCCAAACTCAGTGAAGGTAGCTGCTCATCTGTGGTCATTAATCTGAGGATGCATCGTGTGTCTTCTCCCTTGCAGCGAGCAGAGATGAGCTCCAATCCAGAAAAATTAAGCTGGACTATGAGGAAGTGGGAACCTGTCAAAAAGATGTTATTAATATCTGGGACAAGAAGCTATTGAACTGCAGAGCCAAAATCAGATGTGATGTGGAAGATATTCATACCACCCTGAAAGATGGTAAGGTCTGAGTTCAAAATGCTTAGTACCTGGAAAAAGGGGCATGAGTTGCTACCAAGGCTTTACACCTTCAGGGGAAATGCCACACATGCAGGGAAGGAACATAATCAATACAGAAATGTTGCTCTATCCCCAGATCAAAAAAGGGGTTTCTTTGCATCAGCTGCCTGGTGTTTTCAGTTGATAAGTGATTGATTACAGCATTGAGTTTTGCGTTAGCCCAGGCCATTGGGGGAAGGAAAAGGAGACGTTTCCCTTGAGTCAAGCTCAATTCTTGGTGCTTCGTGAGCACATCCAGGTCGGGTTATTTATTTATTTATTTATTTATTTTTGGCCGACAGGATGGAGGGAACTCGTTGCCTTCTTCTGAGATACTTTTCCCTTCCCCAGCAGTGCAACTTTATGTAGCCTGTTTATAGTCCTCAGTTTCCCTTAGTCTCCCGCCCACCCACCATGCTGATCAAGTCCGACCCTGCTTAGCTTTCAAGATCATCCAAGGCAAACATTATTTTCTTTTTTTTAATTATAACTTTATTAAAGTTTCAAAAAGAAGATCAAATGTAAGGAAACAGAAAAGAAAAATCAGGAAAAAAAAATCAAGAAAAAAAGGAAAATTAGGACTACAGTATTTTCTTAAGCTCAGAAAATGGCCTTACCACCGCCAGGCATTTTAAGTTCCTGCACACGCTCAGGGCTGCACGTGGTGCATATGTGTGTGATTGCAGGAAAAATAACAACACAGGTAATACCTAGTGGAAAGAAATAGATGTTACTGTAAACATCACTGGGTGTATTCAGCTGTGGTGTACTGTGCAGTACAGCTTGCACCTGAATCTCTCTCTCTCTCCATTCTTCGTTTTTTGATTCAGGTGTCCCCAAAAGCCGCCGGGGAGAAATCTGGCAGTTTTTGGCCGTGCAGCACCGCGTCAGGCACCGGCTCCCAAATAAGCATCACCCTCCCGACGTCTCCTACAAGGACCTCCTGAAGCAGCTGACGGCGCAGCAGCATGCCATTCTGGTGGACCTGGGTGGGTGAGGAATCCCAGCAATGCGGCTGGCAGCTGCTCTGGGCTGGGCTGGGCTGGGCTGGGCTGGGGCCCTGGGAGGAGGAGGAGGAAGGGAGGCTGGCCGGGCCAGGACGGGCCCCTGGACCAACAGGACTCTTCCCGGGGGGCAGATCTCCCGCCTTGTAGCCTGCTGAAGCAACAGCCCCCCCCCCCCACCGGGGTCTTTGCTCTGCAGTGAATAAGATTTGCCATGGGAGTGATGCGCATGATGAAATGGGGGCTGTTTCTTCCTTAGACAGTTTCACAACACTGTTGTTGTTGTTGCTGTTGTTCCTGCACCGATGCTCAGTTTTCTCACACCTGAACTGCAACAAGAGGAATTACAAACTGGGGCAACGATTTTGGAGGGAAGGGAGAGGGGTTTAGTCGGTCTCTTGCTTTTCTGCCAAAAACCATCCTCCCAGGGCTGGGTTTGCACTTAGGAAGGCAAAGTCTCTCTTCTGCCTGCCACCTGTGAGTACAGACAAGGCAGGAGAGCGAAGCGGGTGCCTCTCTTTCCTGCCCCTCCACTTCCATTCCTGGTGCGGGTCTGCGGGGGCCGTGTTTGCTCTTTCTGAAGACAGCCTGTGGTTCGGGACATGGGTGCACTCTGCGGAAGTCCCCCACCCGTTGCACAGACTAATCAGCAAAAGCTCCGATTTGTCCGAACCTTGTTAATACCCTGAGCTTGTGTTGTGATCCTTTGTTCCTAAGAGGGGGCTGATTTGCTTTTGTCCTGTTGCATTGCAATTTCGGGCAGTTTTGTGCAACTGACTCACCCCATCAGAGAGAGAACTCTGCTTCGCACACAGCTGCTGGGGCACTGGGAAAATAAAAGCCGTTCTTATACAGGTGGATTTCCTTGTCTTCATGAATTTGATCTAATCTTACTCCTCATGGGACATGAAGACCTTCTCTCAATCCTTACTCTTCACCATCTGTCATTCCTGGGGTTTCTGAACATTTCTGTGCAGGCTTGCAAAGCCTGTCTTCCCCCTTTACTAGAGGAAACCTCATTCTGTTCTCTTTTGGAAGGGCAAAAGGTCTCAGAGAAGGGAATTCTGTGCCCAGTGTTGGATATTTCTCCTGGGCAGCCCACAAAATTGCAACATACTTAAGTCTCAGGAAATTCTTCCTGGGAATTCTGCTTCTCACTGGCATTAGGAAATGTTGGTTTGTTTTGGTTCATTTTCTTGATGGCATGTGACATAACTACATGAACTTGTAGGAGAAGGAAGCCATCGTGAAGTCAAGTTTATGGTTCAGTTCCTTTCACATAGGCTGGAAATGGGCCAATTTCTCACCCCATTGCCATGGTAAAGGTAAAGGTTTCCCTCGACGTAAAGTCTAGTCGTGTCCGACTCTAGGGGGCGGTGCTCATCTCCGTTTCTAAGCCTTAGAGCCAGCGTTGTCATAGACACTTCCGGGTCATGTGGCCAGCATGACTCACGGAACGCCGTTACCTTCCCGCCGAAGCGGTACCTATTGATCTACTCACATTTGCATGCTTTCGAACTGCTAGGTGAGCAGGAGCTGGGACGAGCAACGGGAGCTCACCCCGCCGCGCGGTTTCGAACCGCCGACCTTCCGATCGGCAAGCTCAGCAGCGCAGTGGTTTATGTTGCAGATGCTGGGAAAGCCTTTAGCCCAGGAGAGGTCAAAAAAGTCACACACCAAGCATTTCTATAAAAATAATTTATTTACAGAAAACAAAAACAAAAGCAAAACATTTAAAGTACTTAGCTCCGTTTGGAGCAAGCCTTGCTGAGCTACATTTCCAGCAGAGAGAAAAAAAAGAAGAAGTGAGAAGACAAGTCCGGGCAGGTCCTCCCCCCAGGCTATTTTGCATGAAGCACGTGAGAGGAGACAATCACTTGCAACCTTTTCACCCAGCCAAATGATTAGGTATAAAAGTAGCTTAATCTGTTAGTAGGGAAACCTTAACACTCCCCTTTTTACACTACAGATTAAGATGCAAACCAATCTTCTCTGACTTTATATGTCTTTCCATTCACATTACCATTATCTCCCCTTTGGTTTAACAGAAAGTTAACATTTTTCTTCCTGTGTTTTTCCAAACCTAGGTTGTTATAATTCCAAGGCTTTTTAATGTGAAATGGCTTTTCATGCAGGCTTCAAAATCAAGCCTTTGTTTTTCTGTTGATGTGAACAGCAGCAAATCATCAACATAAATGCACAGATACATACAGCCTTGTTTGTCCTTCTTCATATATACACAGGGATCTGCTTTTCCTTTTTCAAAACCAAAATTCTGCAGTTTTTCATCTACTTTTTGGTTCCAGGATCTAGCAGCTTGTTTTAACCCATAGATTGACTTCTGCAGTTCACAGACTAGATTCTCCCCTTTTTCATAGCCAGGGGGTTGCTGCATGTATAATCTGTGGTCTAAATCACCATAGAGAAATGCAGTTTGAATGTCATAGTGGTTAACTGACATTCCCTTGAGTGCAGCAACTTTTAACAGTAATCTAATTGATTCACCTTTAGTAACTGGTGCAAAAGTCTTGTCAAAGTCTAAATCTTTCCTTTGAGTGAACCCTTTTGCAACCAACCTTGCTTTATATTTTTGGATTTTGCCATCAGCATCCCTTTTGAGTTTGAAAACCCACCTACAACCCAGACAGCGTTCATTGGGAGGTAGATTTACCAGTTTCCATGTTTTATTTTCTTTCAAGGATGCTAACTCCTGTTGCATGGCAGAATGCCAATTTTGTGCAATCTCAGGTGGTAAAGCATTCACTTGTTCTAAAGACTCAGGTTCTGTGAATATGTGAAAAGCCTTTACTGTTTCAGCCTGAAAACGTGATGGAGGAACGCCTTTATTACTCCTCTGAGATCTGCGAGGTAATACAGGGCTTAAATTTTGACTCCTATCACTTTCCTGAGAAGCATCTATCTCATCAGACAGATCTTCAATTTGCTTTTCTGGTTTAATGTCCTCATCAGGCAAAAGATCACCATCAGCAAGTCCTTGCTGTTCTCTTGTGGTGGTCAGTTCAACTGGAGAGCTAGAATTTAATCTCCCCCAGTTTTGTTCAGCAAAAGAAGCGCTTTTGCTAATTATTAATTTCTCTCCCATTATGAACCTGTAGCTCCTCTGGCTTTGTTCATAGCCAACAAAGATGGCTTTCTTTGTTGTGGGGCCTCCTTTCCTTCTCTGCTGTTTTGGAATGTGAACCCATGCAGTGCTACCAAACACTCTAAGATGGCTTACCTTTGGTTTCACACCATAAAACAAATGGAATGGAGTGTCCTGAATCATAGAGTTATACAACCTGTTCTGAACATAACAAGCAGTCGATAAAGCTTCTCCCCAGAACTTAAAACATAAGCGTGAATCTTTTAACATGCATTCCATCGCATTTTGCAAGGTTCTGCCCTTTCTTTCAGCAACACCATTTTGCTGTGGGGTGTACGGGTTAGAAAGAATTTGTTCTATCCCTTTTTCCACTAGGAACCTTCTGAATTTGTGAGAAAGGTATTCTCCTCCTCTATCACATTGGAGTGCAGATACAGGCCTAGGGAATTTTCCATTTGCCCATGTCACAAAACTTTTAAATTTCTCAAATGCCTCATCTTTATGTTTTAAGATGTAGATAAATGTGTATCTTGAGAAATCATCAATGATGGTCATTGCATACCTTGCTTGTCCAAGACTTGGAGCAAAAGGACCAATAATATCAGAGTGTACAATTTCCAAAGGTCTAGTTGTAACTCTGTCACTGTGCTTACTCACAGGAGCTTTTAGTGTTTTGCATTCTTTGCAAACTACACAATCTAAGTATTTATCACAGGGTTTTATCTTTAGGTCAGCACACAGCTGTGGCATTTGTGCTATATACTTGATATTAGCATGACCAAATCTCCTGTGCATCAGGTGTACACATTGGTCATGATATGGTGTGTTGCCAACTGCAGCCTTGCAGCTTGGCTTCCTTGCATTTTGCACAATGTACAAGGAGTCTTTTAACATACCAGTAGCACACAATTTCCCATTTTTACGTATCTCACAACCATTTTTCTTAAATGTTATGATATACCCTGTTGCAGCCAATTGTGCCACAGATAAAAGGTTTGATTGTAAATTTGGCACATACAACACACCTTTTATAGTTTCTCCTAAGCAGGATAAATACAAGTCACCTTGTCCCATAATTTTGGTCACAGACCCATCAGCCAAAGATACACTTTGTCTTTCAGTTTTAGACAGTGACACAAAAGAGCTTTTACAATTACATAAATGACAACTGGCCCCAGAATCTAACACCCATACATCAGAATTACCCTTCTCAGCAACCTGTGCAATTTGGGTTGTCTGAAGAGCCTTCTTCTGTGTTGCCCTTGTGTTCTTCTGCTCTGTCTTTCTACTCTTGGGTCTCATGGCACAGTCTCTTTGCAAATGTCCAGCTGAACCACAAGTGAAGCATCGCTGGCTGGCTAGCGCTGTGGCCTCAGGTTCCTTTCCCTTCTTTTCCCTCATTTTCTGGTCTTGCAGCTTTCCAGAAGAGATGGGGGGGGATCTTTCCTCTCTCTTCTCCCATTCAGCGAGTAAGCGCTGTGTAACATACGATGGGGTGAGGTCTGCTTCAGGCATAGCCTCCAGGGTACAAATCAGCGTGTCCCACGTTTCATTTAGTGAGGACAGGAGGATATAGGATTTTGTGAGAGGTGTAAATTCCATTCCTCTCTCCTGCAACTCAACATACAGCTGCTGAATAAAATGCAGGTGCTCAGGAAGGCTATCTCCTTCTGCAAGGTAGGCTCTGTACAGCTTTTTTGTCAGAGTAACTTTACTCCCTGCTGTTGCCTTTACATATAAGTCTCTCAAAGCGTCCCAAAGTTGCTTTGCAGACTGCATGCCTCGCACGTGGACTAGCTGATTGTCCTCAACTCCCAAGATAATGGTGGCTCTAGCCCGCTCATCCTGTCTCAGCCATTCAGCATTGGGATTTTGGGGGGTTTGCTCACCAATTGGCAGCCAAAGATTCTCTCTGCGAAGATACATTTCCATCTTCAGGGCCCAATTCAAATAGTTGGTCTCTGATAGGCGCTCCAGAGGCATCGCTGAGGGCTGGGAGGCAGCCATGGCTTCTTCCTTCTTTTGCAAGTCACCTCAGCTAGCTTCTAAGTCCTGCAGACCGGCAGTTGCTGGAAAATCTCCAGGTGGCTCCAAAGAAAATCTTCACAGGTCTTTGCTACCTGCCTTTAAATTGTGCATGAGGTGTGGAGTTGATCTCTCTTTTCTTTCTGGGTTTTACTGCGTTGTTTACTGGGCACATAACCTGTTGCAGATGCTGGGAAAGCCTTTAGCCCAGGAGAGGTCAAAAAAGTCACACACCAAGCATTTCTATAAAAATAATTTATTTACAGAAAACAAAAACAAAAGCAAAACATTTAAAGTACTTAGCTCCGTTTGGAGCAAGCCTTGCTGAGCTACATTTCCAGCAGAGAGAAAAAAAAGAAGAAGTGAGAAGACAAGTCCGGGCAGGTCCTCCCCCCAGGCTATTTTGCATGAAGCACGTGAGAGGAGACAATCACTTGCAACCTTTTCACCCAGCCAAATGATTAGGTATAAAAGTAGCTTAATCTGTTAGTAGGGAAACCTTAACAGTTTAACCCGCAGTGCCACCGCATCCCGAGCTTCCCCATAATAGTGAAGTTTCAGCACTGGTTGGTGGTGCCCATCATCACTTTCCCATGATGCAAATGGATCCCAGGCTAATGTTCATTTGTCGCCAGTTGAAACTGCATTTATGAGCCTTCTCTGGTAGTCGTCTTCTCAGAAGCATGCACAGGTCTTCCCAGAGCCCTGAGCTCAGCATCACTCCCCACCCTTTCTGTTTCGTCCCAGGAAGGACCTTCCCCACCCATCCTTACTTTTCGGCTCAACTGGGCGCAGGACAGCTCTCGCTCTTCAACCTGCTGAAAGCGTACTCCTTGCTGGACAAGGAGGTGGGGTACTGCCAAGGCATCAGCTTTGTGGCTGGCGTGCTGCTGCTGCACATGAGCGAGGAGCAGGCCTTCGAGATGCTAAAATTCCTCATGTATGACCTTGGGTTCCGGAAACAGTACAGGCCTGACATGATGTCGCTGCAGGTAAGGCAAAAAAAAAGGGGGGGGGGGTTGGAATGAGTGAGAAAGGGCGTCCTTCTCCAACCGGTTCCCTGCTAGATATTTTGCAGGGGCAAAACTCTGAAACTCCCACTCCAGAAGGAGCCCTGAGGTGATGGCCGGGCTCTGTGGGAGTGGCAGACTCAGTGGGGTGGGGGAGGCTCGAGGAAGATGGAATGCTAGCTGGTTCTCTCTCATGCTGCTTGTATCGTGTGGCACCTGCATTCACTTCACCCCTTTTCATGATACATCCTGGAGTTCTGGCTGCTTTGTAGAGACTGGCACTGGCTGTCCTCATCTGTGTCGCTGCTAGTTTCTTTTAAAAAATACCCACGCTTCTGGAAGGGCTGTGGTGGCTGCATTCGGAGCATTAAATAAGTTCACCCTCATTTTTCCAAAAACTGCCCTTGCCCTTGCTAGTCTGTCCTCTTTAAAGGAAGTGCGACCATTTTTGGGTGTCCGTTAAGCTTTGTGGTCCTACGCAGGCAAGTCTGGGCATGAGACAGTTCAGCATCTTCTCTTAGGCTTCTCTTCCTCCTCTGTGAAGAATGAGGTCTTGGTACCTGCCCAGTCCATCCCACTGCTGGTCCCGCTGCTGTTTTGGAAAGGAACTCGCAGGGTAGCCTTTCAATGGCTTCTGCAATGCGGCTTGTCCTGGCTCTTCAGCATCCTCTTTTGCAGAACAAGGCAGTTGCGTTCCTTCTAGCTGATTGTGGCGTGGCTTGGAGAACAGCGGGATTCAGCAGGTGGGTTGAAAGTCCACCTCCCTGCCTAGGAGATTCCCTGCGTAAACATTTTGGCCCTCTTCCTGGGCAAGAGGACGCACGCCACAATGAATCTTGAATGACTGAGCTTGGTAGGGAATCAGACGCAATTACACTCTCGCCGGGAGAAATCGGACTGCTGTTTGCTTGTGCCCCTTGGTTTCATTTGACAAGGCTGTCAGTGCCCAAGATCCAGCATTTCGAGTGGCTCACGCCGTGCAGGAACGAGGGCCAGAGGCTCGGCTAGATGATCGTGAAGGAACAAAGTTGCCTTGCTTGGGCGTGTACAGACCTTTTAGGAAGGGGCCTTAATCTTCTCTTTTTCCATGCATTCATGTAGATCCAGATGTACCAGCTGTCAAGGCTGCTTCATGACTATCACCGGGACCTTTACCACCATCTTGAAGAAAACGAAATCAGCCCAAGCCTCTACGCCGCACCCTGGTTTCTCACCTTGTTTGCCTCACAGTTTCCCCTGGGATTTGTGGCCCGGATCTTTGGTAAGAAAGCTTCGGTCTTGTTTTGCCTTGCAGTCCGAAGGACACGTCTGTTGCGAATGTCAGCGGGAACAGCTAGAACAGAACAGGATTCCGCCTTTTCTTTTACACCCTTCAGGGCTGCAGTGTTGCAGTGTGCCTGCTCAATAGCATTGGCAGAGACTGCAAATTACTGGTTCTCTGTGGGCCACTTTGTACAACACTCTGTGAAGTTGTATCAGGATGCATTTCATTCTCGAGATGCATGAGATCTGCGCTCTCTTGCCTGAGTGGAAATCTTAATTGCAAGACCCTTTGTTGACCAGTGAAACTTGTGTGTCCCAGTGAAGGCACGTTTTCCCATTCCCTAAAAGTTGGCGGTTTTAGGGTTTTCTTGCTTTTGCTTTGCTTACAGTTGGCTCCGTATGCAGGAATTTGCAGCCGGAGCGATTCCTTGCAAGCGGGTGAACCTTATTGCTCTGCTGATGGGTTTGCTCCTTTGCATTCGCAGCTTGGTGGCCAGGGCTGCCGCTTTTCACAACTGAAACTTCCAAAAATTCAAAGAGGCATTCTAAAAGAAAATAAATATTTTTATGGGGAAATCTGAAATCTGTTGATTAGCTAGCAGCAAGTTTTCTTGAATTCAGTGGGATTTGTTCCCAGATAAGTGCATCTAGGATTGTGCAGTTCTGATTTTTATGTGTATAGTGGTAGATTTGTTCCTTCAAAATAGAAGAAATATTGTATACAGAATAATAAAAAGAAATATCTGAAAACAGAAACACAGCATTGAACCACCAAAGCGATTCCACAAATCTTTTTAAAAGGCAAATATCTTGATTCTGGATATTAATTCCATTTAAGGATTTCTGCTATCGTAAACTATACTTCAAACAAAAGAACATTTTTGGTAATTGGCTGGTGAGTTCCCCTTCCAGTAGGAATGTTTTAATATTAAAATGTGGGTGAATAAATGCATTTAACTTATCAAATGTGACAGATAGATTGTGTAACAAGAAAAGGTCCGTTTCAACCTTTGGGTTGTGTGAATCTTACAGGTAGGTTATTGTTAACCTAACGATGTGAGTGACATACAGCCAGTGTAATCTATTGTTTTGCTCTCCCCCACTCCAGATATTATTTTTCTTCAAGGTACAGAAGTAATATTTAAGGTAGCGCTATGTCTGCTTAGCACCCAGGAGGAACGTATCATGATGTGTGAGTCATTTGAAAGCATTGTTGAGTTTCTTAAGAATACTCTCCCAGACATGACAAGGCCCCCGATGGAGAAGATTATGGCCCAGGTAATGCAGCTTCCTTCCTGTCCCCCTGGCCTTCTCCCTCCCTGGGAGCAGAATGTGTGCTAAAGCGTCACTTGATTGCTCGTGCCGAGTCTTGGGGGCTGACCCGTGACTCACTGTTCCTTTTTTTTTTTAAATAATTTTTATTGAAGTTGTTAATAGACATAAATTCTTTTTTAATTTTCTTTTAGCTTTTAGTTTAGCTTGTATTTGTTTTTACTATGTCTATTAAAGCTGTTCCTGATTGAACCTCACCACTGATAATGAACTTCGTTCTTTGAAAAGTTCCCTAAATGTCCGTTATTTATAAGTTGCTGAAATAACTTGATCCATAAATATATCTTTGAGGTGCTATAGGAATTAAGTGGTTTCTCTTTGAAACATGCAGCTTTTTTTTCCAGTTTGCTAAGCAGAACTTTGCATAGAGCAAGATGGCCACACTTTTGTCATTTGTCCCAGAAAATCCTTTGGGTAGTGTGCCCATCGAGGCAAATGTGCCCCAGATTCAGTGGTTCCATTTTCAGTTACACACTCCGTCTTGGAGTGAATTTGCGGCTGGTCCCTACAGATTGCAACGTTGACTTTAGCTGTTCCAGAAACTCTGGGTGTGAGAGATTTCACCCCCCTTTGCTTTGGCACTTGGGTAGCCCTTTCTCTCTCTGAGATCCAAAGAGTTCAGGAATTTCTCTTCTCTTCAATTAGCCAGCAGATTGTAAGAAATCTTTTCCCCTCTCTCTCCTTCAATACCCATGGTAGGTATTTGAGATGGATATTTCCAAACAGCTTCATGCCTACGAGGTGGAGTACCATGTTCTGCAGGATGAATTGCAAGACAACTTGAGCCCGTGTGATGAGATTGAGGCTTCAGAGAAACTTGAACGGGCCAACAGTCAGCTGAAGAGACAGAACATGGATCTCTTGGAGAAACTGCAGGTAAAATTCACCGAAGAGCCCGGCTCGATCTGAATTTGGGATTCGGTTGACAGTGTAAAATTAGGCAGAGAAGAAGCCCTACAAGGAAGTGTTCAGTGCCACCTTTCTTCTCTAGCAACACACACAGGACTCTCTTAATTCCTATATCCCATTCTTTGTTTTCCTCTATGGATGCTCCTAGACGTTCATGTTTGTGTCTAGAGTAGGAGAAAGATCAGTGACTTCAATGAGGCATCTTCTTCTCCGACGCCTCTCCATTTTATCTACATATCTGAAAAAGGGCCAGGTCTCTTTAGTTGTCAGTTTGTTCCTCGGGACCAAGAAGCTGAAGCACCATCCAGAAGATGGTGGTCATGAAAGAGGCCTCATACCACTGCCTCTGGATAGACAGGCCAGTCGATCTCCGGTAAGTAGAATCAGCAGATCCAAGTGATGGGGCTGTTGCTGGTGGTCCAGCCCCCAGCTACATGGGTGGGAAGGCTTGGTGGTTGGGTGAATGAATGCATTAGTTCTTCCGCAGGGCACACAGACACAGATTTGGAGCTTCTGATGTAAATGGTGGCAGCTGGTAGAAGGAAACCGGCGGTAAAGGACTTGTTCTTCTTGTTCTAAACTAGAAATAGCAGTATCTGTTTATCTGATACAGACGTGATATGTCAATTCAGTAAGATAAAGTTCTGTTTCCCATGAACCTGAAGATCAGGATAAATAATTTATATAAAATATGTTTAATCTTTTATGCAGGTAGATTTCATTTAAAATTGCTCATAATTTTTTTAGCCATAAAAGGGTTTAGTTCAATTTAGCTTTTTTTAAAATCACAACAAAGCAGCACTTGATTTATATTAATAGGTCTTTCAGTGCTCTGAATTCCTAACCTTACCTAGCTAAAACGAAACCATTCATGTACTAAAGGGGGAAGTTAAGAGTTCTGACATTTTCAGAAGTATAAAAATGTCTTTAGGTGTAATTTAAAAAAGCAAACCTACTGAGAGAGGGAACCACTGAGGAATGAACATGGTCCATGGCCAGATTGCTGACTTTCTGGGAATGAGGAATGGGATAAATAAAATAAAATAAAATTTATTTATTTAAAATAAATAAATAGATGTAAAGGGCAGCTTTCTGAAATGGAGGACTGTCCTGCACCACAAAGGATGTGTGGCCACTGTAGGTGTCATGGAATTTGGCATGGCCAAAGGGTTCCAGGGCAGCAGAGAATCTCTCCTCCCCACCTTTGTTTTCACGGGGTTGTCCTCTTTCTGCCCCCGGCAGGCGGCCCACGCAAAGATCCAAGCCGTGGAGTCCAGCTTGGAAGAGGCCTTGAGGCGGGAGAGCCAGATGCTGGCTTTGGTCCGGTCTCTGGAAGGGGAAAAGGCTCTGTACCAGAAGGCCATGGAGAAGATCTGCAGCCGCCTGTCCCAGGAAGCCCTCTCTGACTGCGAACAGCTGCTGAAGGAAGTGCACTGCCACCCCGGCAAATTCTAGACACAAGCCATACACGAGTGGGTTGCAGGCGGGCCACGTGGTTTCTGCTCCTCGGTGGAAGGAAGGGAGCGGGCCGCTGCGGTGAGAGGCGCCTGCATCGTCGTCTCCCGGGTCCTGGGATCCTGCAAGCAGCAGCAGTGAGGCCTTCGTCAGCCTCAATATGCAAGCCCCGGGTTACTTTCCTTTTTATCACACGTGTACATAATTTGCAGTGCCCAAAACAAAGGACGGAACCTAACAAAAAAGATCAGATGTATATTTAGGGTTGATCTAAAGGGGAAATCGGTGAAATGTGAGACCGCTTGTAACTTAAAGGTTAAGGACCATGCTTTCCCTGAGTAAGGAGCGTATTGGGCCTTTTCTAGACGTTGATCAATACTTGAAAAAAAAAAAAGAATGTATTTTCTCACCTCCAAAGAGCAGCACATGTCCCAACTTCATGGCGTTTGTGTGTGTGTGTGTGTTGTGCATGTCTGCTTCACATAGGGGGGTTCTTTTCTACAGTTTCGCAGGGAAGATCTCTGGGAGGGGCCTGCAGTTAGTGCAACTGACCATTGGCGGGTAGCAGGCACAGGCGGTTGCTCCCCTCCTCGCCCACCGGGGGGGGGGGGAGCTGGCAGTGCCCGGTGCTCTCCCACCTGGGCAAAAGGGTTAGGGTTCCCCGCCCAGCTCTGCTTCCCAAACCCAGAAAAACAAGGAATACGAGGCGCGCCTTCCTTCCCCGTGAGACGGAGAGCAGAGAGCAGCTGGGTGGTTTAGGTGTTGCTACGGCTGGAGCATGTCAGAAAGCAGGTAGGACTTTCCAAAGTCCAAGCAAAACCTTCCCCTGGGAAAAGACATTGGAAACTCCTGGGATAAAGTCCTTTCCTCTGACCTGCAGGAATTAGTTTGTTAGTTATCTTGTTCCTCAGTGCTGAATGCTGTCCTTGCCTTAGCTTCTTCTGGGGCCCTCCAGCTGTACCACGATCACAACCATGAGGACAAGTGGCATCGCTTCAGCGATGGCTCAGAGGTGCTGTGAAGGCACTACCGGTCACCTTTAAATAGCCACAGTTCAAACACGATGGGTGGAATAGCCTTTGGCCAAATGCCAGGTCCTGCAGCTTGATTTCACTTGGCCAAGGAAACCCTGTAAGATTTTCAGCTCCGGGTGTCCAGCTTTTTTCCACTGAATGATAGGATTTCTTCAGAACAGAGGATCCCATAGAGCTTCAAGGTTGCGCCTGCAACAGAAGAGCATATAGGCTGCAATGGAGTTAACTCTGAGGGGCTGTCCCTATATGATAGCTGGCACATTTCAGCTTAACATGTCTGTCTCTCTTCTTTTTTTAACAAGCATTGAAAGCCAGAGATCCGGCTTCTTGCATATCCAGCAACTTCTGGATGATGATGATTGTTGCTATTATTATTATTATTATTATTATTATTATTATTATTATTATTCACTGCTCTGCCTATTTAATCTGTGTTTTTGGAAGCTACTTCTGCCATGCAGACCAGACACTGAAGTCAACATTTGATCTATCAAAATTATGAAAATAGCAATCAGCCAACACAAGAGACAGGTTTTAGAACAGGCCTGAATCGTCGCCCCATCACTGGGAACGGTTTGTTGTATTTCTCCAGCTGCTTTTCCTAAAATACTAAGCAAAGTGCCAAATTCAGGCAAGCGTCTTTCTTGTACCAGATACACGTTGGGTGAGGTGGGTGAAAGTGCTTCCATTGGGACATGTATTCCGTTGCGCAAACAACAAGCAAAACGAAGGACAACAAAGTTGACGTTCTGTTTCACTGCTGCAGTGTGTAAGTCCGACCCGCCTTCCTTTTTGGTGTCTAGACCATGTAATTCATACAGTTTTCCTGGGCACACTCCCAAAGGAAAAGCAAATGCATGAGAAGACACTGCTCTAATTTCAGCCTTGAAAAAGAGGTTTCCAAAAGATTGTGTTTGGGGTTATTCTCTTGTCTTTGCTGCCTCTTACCAAATCAACAGAATCAGAAGAAACCTGGTGAAGTTGCAGAAACATTACACTTTATCAGTTGGAGGAAAAATGGGTTCTGTTTCTTTGCAATTTCATTTGGTCATCTTGTGCACGCAGAACGAGTCTGAGAGAATCACTAAACGCTGTGTGGCAATGACCTGAGCTATTAAGGCACGCAAGACTTTTTAAAGAATCACAGAAAGTGTCACCCTATGTTGGTTTTACTGACTTGTTCATGTCATCACATGGAAAATTTCCAATAAATGCCATTGCTGCATCTGCTCGTGTATAGCGTTCGTTTGCAGTCGGGATATTTCTGGGAGGGTGGGTGGGTTGCACAGAGTTCTTTTGGGGTCCCTGTCTGGTAACATTAGAACTCGGGGCCACCCAGTTGAATGGACCAGCAGCCAGATCGTTGGAGCCAAAGAAAACATTTCGGGACATGATATGCTGATTGATGGGTGATGACTTTAAAAACGGTCTTTGGCTCATTCAGAGAATAAGCCTTGATTAGCTGCGTGGGAGGGAAAGTGCGGAGGGGCTGCTCTGAGGGATGGGTCCCTGGGTGCCAGTAGTCTGGCCTTTCATCCTTCCTCCCCGAGCCAAAAACCACAGTATGGAAAAATAAAATAACTTGTTCTGCCTGAATAGAAACCAAGATAGAAGACTAACTCTGTCTTTGCTCAATGCCTCAAATGGCACCCTCTCCCTGGAAGGTCTGCAGAGGATCCCAAAGTGTCCGGAAGGGTGTCTTCCTCACAGGATTGAGATGTCGTAATGCGTGACAAGTCGCAAGCCCTTAGGAACGGGGGGGGGGGGGGAATTTCCTGAAGAAATGTTGAAGGAATAAAAAGAAAACAGACGCCTCCTTCAGCTCTTGTGAAAGAAGACAAGGGCCTAAAGGCAGGTTCTCTCCAAAAGCGGTATTTTAGGAACACCTTGAGGTCGTCATGACTGGGCACAGAGGGGGACGTGCTGTTTTTTATTATTGGAAGAAAACCTGCTCAAGCAGAAGTCTGTTGCTTTTATCAACGGTTCTGGTTCAGCAGCTTTGGAGAATTCCCTTATTTTGAATTGATCCCATACAATGTGAGGGATGGAAATTTCATTCCCAGATCCTGAAAATCTTACTCAGCTCCTTTCTGCTCAGAAAAATCAGGCAGACCTGGCCCACGCCCTCTATGCTCTGCTTGTGTTCATTTTTCCAACTGGAAATGTGATTTGCAGGAAGCTGGAAGTGTAATTCTCCATGATCGGTGAACTTTTTTTTGCAGGTGCCTGAAGGGTGTCTCCAGCACCACAGGATGTTCTTTTGGCCCAGATGTGGGTGAACTTGCTCATTGTATTGCTACTCAAAGTTATAGACCAAAACACTTGGAAAATTTGAAGAAGAGATTACAGGAACTACTACCCCACATCTCTGAAACAAGAGAATGGATGCAAAAAAGTGTTTACATTTGAAGAAACTTGACTCTTGGATAATATCTGTTACCTATACTATGCTGCTTTTTTCCACCGTACTTTTTAATAATATGTTCCTCTATTTATCAGCAGAGCTGATAAATCCCTTCATCCCTCAGCCCTGTTTTCCTCAGGTGGACTACCAAATTCTACTAATCTGCACCTGGCCATTGAAGTCACCTGGAGATGAGCATAGCAGCATTTTGCTTTTATACAGCTTTCATAGGAAATTCATTGGAATACCTCTGTATTGAATACCACGGGGGCAAAGGAGGGAGATATTGGTTGGTGGGTTCCTTGAGGTGGTTCCACATCCTTGAACGTCCACCGGCTCCTTTGTCCCCTGGTTGCATTGCTAATCGCTGGTTTTGTTCTCCTCGCAGAGCCCGGAACTTCTGTGGGTATTCTCTGGAGTAATTTTTATCTGCTGATTGGGATGACCTGACCAGGAGGAAAAGCTCCTGTGAAGATCCTCCTGTTCTTCTTGAGATAAGGGCCTCCGTTACATTCCTTGTTCCAGGCAGGGCTGGATCCAGGAGGGCAAGGGATGCAAGACCCTGGATGCAGCAGCAAATCCTCTCCTGCCTCACTGCGCCACTGTGGATTGGCCACCAGAGGGCCCTGCTGCTTGTGCGTGTCCCAGAGAACGTCGGCCTTCTCAACATTTGTCATTAGCTGGGGTCCCTGCAGAGGAGACAATCCGCATTCGGCTTTGTGGGTTAATCGGGGTCTCCAGATTCACAGATGTTTCAGTCTCTCTCTCTCTCTCCCCCCGCTTCCATGTCCTCTCCCTGTCTCTGTGCTGCTATTCTATTCCTTCCTTTTCTCCTGGCGTCTTTTTCCTAGTTCTTGTTGGTCTGGCATCAGTTATTCCTCAACGTTCTTCCAGCTGGAGGAATCCCAGCAGGGCAGCAGGAGCACCGACCGCCGCCGGAGAGTTGGCCAGGACCAGCATCTGTGTGGCCACGGTTCTGAGCAGAGGCCCCGTGGCCTTTGCATTAGGCAAGGAATGCCAATTCTGAAGCCATGTGCAGGAGCGACCTGGTCAGCCCTCCCGTTGCTGTGATTTATTCTGGCTTCTGTAATTTCTGCTAGAGCAACTTTGCACTGCTTCTCTTCCATCTTGTTTGGTTGTTCGGCTTTGGGGGGAGGGGGGGAGGGTGCCCTTCCCACCTCACAGACTATCGAGGAAGCCAATGCAGCACAGAGACCTGCTCCTAGGTGTGGACCGAGGAAGCCCGGGGTCATGTCCCTGCACAGCCATGGAGCCCAGCCCTCTTTCAGCCTGGCTGCCTGACGGGGGGGGGGGGGGGGGGCTGTTGAGGTGAAATTAGGGAAGATGACCCTGCCTGCTGCCCTAGTGATAAGTCAATAGAGGCACGAATAAAGGCTCGTGCTGACGAGTAGGGGGAGACCCACAGGCCTGGGAAGCCTGGTGGAAATGACGTCTGTCCGGACAGGAAACCATCCAGGCCAGGCAGGAGGGCCTGGCTGTTCCTCGATCCTCTGGCCATGGCGGTTCTTCCCCCACCAACAGGCATGGGGGGTGGTGTCCTCCTGAGGAAGGGCTCTGCCCTGGCTGCACCCCCAAGGCTCCTTCCTGGTCTTCCGAACACCATGGCGGCCTGAACCGAGGAGCGGGAGGGCACCGGCAAGAAGGCCCCCGTAGAAGTGGTCAGGCCAAGGCAGCCCAAAGAGGCCTGGCTCCCAAGGCCACGGAGGAAAGGCCGGCCTCGCAGGCCCACCTGGCCCAACCGCAGCGCGTCTCACCAGGCAGCATCCGTCGGTCCCCGCCCGTGGGAACCCAGCCATGAAAGGGGCTGGCGTACATAACACGGTGCAATCCAGGACGGGCGTCAGCCTTGCACACAGCAATTTTTATACTTCTAAGCCTTGCTTGCATCCAGCCTTCACCTGCTGAAACGTCCATGAAGAAATAATAATGCAGGCTGGTAGATTTAAAGGGCACCTTTGCTCCAGGAGCCCCTTTCTAAATGCTTCCCCTCTTGTTATGCAAATCGTCCCTGTCTGCATCAGTCGTCTAGATAACCCTGGCTCATGGGCCTGTGCAAGGAAAAACACCCATTAGTCCTCATTATTTTTTATTTTCAAGCTTCAGATTTACATGGCAGCCATTCTATGTCTCATTTCCTCATCCACTGATTTCAGCAGGGACCCATAGGTGCTGGGGCTTTGGATCATCTCTCCGCCATCATCTTCCACCTCCTTCAAGGCATCTGGCCAAATCGCTCAGCTTTGCTTGCTTCAAAACGCAGACCGTAAATACAGCAATGAGGATCAGCAACTTGACCTTTGTGGAAGGGGCCTTGCTGGCTTGGGGCCACTCACCTCTGTTGCCTCACCTCCACTGCATTCGTTAGTCTACCTCCTCCTCCCTGCATTTCAGAGTCGAGTCAACCATAAAAGTTTAAGCCGCTCTTTGTTGCATCACCTGCACAACAGAGATTTGTTGGGTTGTACCCAGGATGTCAAGCAGCGCCCTCTTTCAAAAATTGATGGTGGCCACAGAGATCAAGTTGCTCTTCCATGAAAACACAGCGCATAACATGGAGAGAGGTGTGCCACAAGCTTGAAATAGGCTGTTCCCCCATGAGGTCCCTGCACTGCCGTGATTCCTGGTAGAAACGTCACCTGGCAGCTTCAAACCCAGCAGGAATTCTGGATAATCTGGGGCCTGTGGGCCTGGGAGGTGTTCACTGTTCATCGTGTGTGTGAACGCTAGTTGCCTTTAGAATGGTTGGCCATCATGGCCTTCCCTCAAAGCATCAGAGGATGGGTTTTAGGGATCTGGTGGAAAGAACAGCCCTTCTCAGTGGTGGCTGATCTCCCCCCGCCCTCTGGGAAATCAGCCACTTACCTGCAAAAGTGAAATGTGGGTCACTTGACCACTGAGGGCTGCAGAAGCAGGGAGAGATCCCTCTGCACTGAGCAGAGCAGAAGGATGGGGTCCCTCATCCCAGCATGGGAGACGCTTGGATTTTTGCCAAGGGAGAAGCGCTGTGGAGTCTGGAGGTTTTTAATATTCCTCTTTCCTGTCTGGCAGCTGAGGGCAAAAGTCTTCTCTGGATGGTTGGCTTAGATTTAAAAGAATAATTTGTCTGGAAGTGCCCATCTTTGCAAGCTGGATTAAGCAACTCTGTCTTAGAGATTTCCCAGAACCTGCCCTGCAACGTAATTAAGATAGGACTTCATGGGAATCTTACAGAGGAACCAGCCAGGAGGGTGCAGAGACAGATGAGGTTGAGACCATTTTATGCAAAACATCACCAGAGTTCCAGTTCACAACAACTCAGCCGACAGGAATATTCATAATTTTTCCCTTGGCAAGGCGTGGACAGCCATCTCAAGGCATTTACCCCCATTTTTAATTATTATAACTTTGACATGTCAGTTCCTGCAAGGCTGGCCAGGGAATTCGGGGAGCTGAAGTCCACACATCTTCCAGTCCCCCAGACTGAGAAACACTGCTCTGGAGGGCAGGTGGCCCTTGCTGCTGGGTACAGCCCCTCCGCCAGATGGGTGGGGAACTGCACCAGCTCTCCGATGCTCAGCGACAGCTCTCAGCCCCCCTGGCTGCCGGCTGTGCTGTGCTGGCGGGGGCTGCTGGGAACTGCAGTGTGCAGCACCAGAGCCCCCCCGCCCCCCCGTCTAGAGAAACCTGCTGCCCCTTCACTGTGCAGACGGTGCCAGCAGATCACGGGGTTTGGTCAACAACGTGATGACATGCAGCCATTTCCCCACTTTCTCCTCCTCAGCAGATATTTTTGTGGAAAAAAGCTAGGAAAGTGGGGTGGGGTGGGGTGGGGTGGGCAAGAGAGTTGCAGGTGGAAATTAGCGACCGTTTTCCCTTCCACGCGGGAAAAGCATGTTCCACAAATGAATCAAAGGGGGGACACGGGAAAAGATTCCTTGGGTGCACTCTTCCCAGCCCAGATGCTCCTATTTCAGTTAGTTCACCTGTTAATGAAAGCTGGGCTACGGGCCCATTTCCCGCAGAGGCACCACCGGTAGATGGCAGCCTCCCTCTGCCTCCCCAGCCAGCTCGGCTCTCCAGCTGCTCTTCCAGAAATCCGCCGGTAAAGATGCAAATATTGGAACTGCCTGCCCGCTCCCTCGCTCTGGGGTTGTGTGTTTGCAGGGGTGTGGCTTGCTGAGCTTCCTCCATGAGGATAGGATGAAGCACCCTCGCCCGGCCCTTTGCACAGAAAAGGGACCGGGAGGGGGCGGCCTCTCTGCGACTTGGCTCTGGCAGCCCCTAGCTAGATTTCCAGGCAACGGCCGCTCTGATTGTACAAAATCCGTTGGCATCCGTTGGCTCAGCTCTCTCGTTGTGACTTGGTGCAATCTGGCTGTAGGGGAAAACACCCCTTTCCAAGCCGGCTCTGGAAGCTGGTGTTCAAGATGTTGACGTATGAGAACAGCTTTTCCCAACCTCACACCCTCCAGATGTGTGGGGACAGCAATTCCCAGAATTTGCGGCCAGATTGCCCAGTATGGGTACACGCACACGCACACGCACACACACAGAGAGAGAGAGAGAGAGAGAGAGAGAGACAAAGAACAGAAACAGGAAAAAAGTTC
The DNA here is from genome assembly GCF_035149785.1 of Candoia aspera. Taxonomy (NCBI): domain Eukaryota; kingdom Metazoa; phylum Chordata; class Lepidosauria; order Squamata; family Candoiidae; genus Candoia; species Candoia aspera. Next base: position 634,868 of record NC_086157.1, read on the forward strand.
TCAGCCTGCTGCACCATCTCTGCCAAGGCAGGCGGCATCTTCGACAGAAGAAGGCGTGGCCTGCCATTGTGTGACTGAGATTTCGGAGAGGGAGGCATTCCGGATGTTCTCTGGGGATTTGTGCCTTTCCAGAAGAGAACTCCTGGGCTTTACTGGGACTCCGCGACACCAACTTCTTTGGGTTTTTTACAAATGCAATTAACCAATTGTTAATTAATATTTTAAGAAACACCCTTAATTGCTTTGTTGTTGGGCTCAGTGTAAGTATCTGAAATCCTAGCAGTTCCTGTGCATTTGATGCCCATCCCTCCACAGAGGTGGAGTTGAGGCCCTTTGCCGTACGGGCAGCACTGGTCTGGGGAGGGGTCCGTGTCCTTGTGCCTCTGTGACCCCAGGGTGCTCTGAACATCCTTGCAAGCTAGGTGAACATCTGGTCCAGCTGCTGCTCCGGCCACCTTTCTTCTGGATTGGTACCTCCTGAAGGTGCCTCCCTGCTTCTCCTGGGATCCCCCCTGAAGCCAAGCTGCGGTCAAGCCTTATGTCCCCCCAACTCCATTCTTTTGAAAGGATCGGGGGGGGGCAGCCTGGCCTCGCCTTCTGTCCAATTGCAGGGGGCATAAGAGTCCCCCCTCCTCATCCTCCTACCCCGCCCCCCCAGCAGCAGCAGCAAGGAGTGGGAAATGGCTGCAGGGAGTGGAGTAGCAAGGCCGGTGCTGGGCAGAAAGAATCTGGTTGCGCGGGGCTCGCTCTGCTGCCCGGAAAGGGCTCTCCGTCTTAGGGCCCTGTTCCTAAGCTCCCTTTGCCCAAATTGTGCGTCAAAGGAATTCCAGGAGTTGGGGGAAGAGTGTGCCTCATTCAGCATCTGCGATGGCATGTGGGGATGGCCTTGCGAGATGGGGGGGGCGGAGATGCTGCCTAGGGAACAGCCAGATAAGGGCGGGTGGGCGGGTGGGTGGGTGGGTGTGCCCACAGCTGCGTAAGGGGCAAAGAAAGAAGCTGAAAAAGGATCTGCCCTAATGTATCCGGCTGTAAGAAGAGACGGTGGGAGATTGGTACTTTCAGCCTTGCCAGGTTCTGTCAAGGTAGCCTCACAATAACGTAGAATTGGCTCACCCGGCCGTGCTTCCCGTCTGGTTTACCTGGAAGGCTGACGGCATCCGCTGTGATGGCCCGTTGCTTGGACCTCCCCTGCAGCAGGGGCGGGTGAGGGCAGCCCCAGGGACCACGGCCCTGCCACGCAGATTGGATGATCTCTGCGCACCCCTCCGGACTGCAGCACGATGAGGCCGTGAACAAAGACGGTGGGAACATGGCAAACATATGGTTTCAGGTGGCTGTACTTTCAAAGTATCCTACATAGTTATTTCAATCCTACTGCATTTTGCAGTCATCACTCCTATAATTTGGTGTGAAATATCTAAATCAGGTTTCTAGTTATAGATACTTTGCTAGGCTGAAGGAACAACCTTAATGGCAGGCTATCAGGAATGGTATTTTCGAATAATTCTTCATTTCTATCCAAGATAGACTTCCACTAATGCTACATTTGACAGCACAGTTGCTTAACTTAATTCTGGTATATTCTGAAACTGAGTAATGATGTTTCAGAACTGTGAAATTTCCCTGAAAGTGAAAGAATAGCTTGAGTGATACATGCCTTAAAATCTGGTTGAAGGCAGTATGGATGGCATCATCGTCCTCCTATCTACTATAGTGCCAATGTAGAGGCTGCTTTTAATATGCCACCACCATTAGAATTTAAAAAATGACATTGTGCTGGACTGACACTGATTTTCTACAAAAAGGAAGCAAGAGATACCTTCAATGACTTCCTTCAGGTTTTTTTAAATGTCTTTGTTTAATTAAAAATAACAGAAAGCCCCTACCTCTGTATGGATATCATGTTTTACACCTCACTTTTGATAAAGAGTGGCCATATTTCATTACAACCATCCATACCAGACCTATGTTTATAGGCAACTAATTTGCAACTTGCAGATAACATAGGTCTTTAATGCACTGATTTACTGGGACCAGAAGTGTATCTTTCCAGCGTGGAAGGATGAGTCCATCCGATGTCCAGCCGTCAAAGGCCTAGAGCTGAAAGAACATGGATGTCCAAAAATATTATGACATCCTTAAAATTTGGGAGGGGGAAGCAGTGTACTCCCAATCCACCTTAAATTAATGGGAGATTTATGGAGAAAGGCAGGGTGCCAGGAGGAAGGTCTGCAGTTGATTCCTACCACAAAGAATTCCCTCCACTTCTGCTTGTTCTCATTTTGGAACAGCTGATTGGAAGGGTCTCATCTTTAATAAAAGCTCAATCAGGTGGGAAACTGGCTTGCTCAACACCACCTCTCTTTCCCCATCCAGGTAGAGGAATATTGGAGAAACCTGCATCCATAGATGGAGAGCCCCCCACTGGATTCAAAAAGATCCCTTTAGTTCTACCAAATGGAAGACGCACAGATCCTGAAAATAGCAATTCCAAAAAGAATTCCAAGCCTGTGTGTGTGTGAATAACGTTAAAAATGCTTTTGTGACCTGGGCTCATCCCTATAGGAATCTGTCAGTTCCACTTGGCATCTATAAAAACAAACACCGTCGGCTCCTTTCCAGTCTTGCAGAATTCGAACGAAGTCTTAGAGCTCATGATGCCTACTCTTTCCTGTGCTCCACACATGTGCATAATGCGCGTGCATCCCATGTGGCTGTAATCCAGGTAGTCCTGCACCTGCTTCATGTTTAGAAATGAGAAATTCGTTTTCTCCATCCCCGGAAAGGTTAGCGGTGAGTGGCGGGCGGGGGGAAATCGTCTGAGCCGTTGGCCCGCATCCGAGCGCCTTCGGAGCGGCGGGCCGGGCGTTGCTGATAGCTCCGTGAAGGCTCTTTAAAGCCAGCGCGTTGGCAGAGGAGGACGAAGGAGGTCCGACCCGGTGAGGGCCGTACGGACGCGCCTCGAAATGGAAATGCGGCCCCGGCGCGGCTGGGAGCCGACCCTTGCCCCCTGTTCCCACGCCGCCACCCCCACGGCCTGCGTCTCATCTTTCGCCGGAGACATTCGCCAGGACACCTTGGCTCACGGCTCCCTCCCCGGAGCTGCAGGAGCCTAGGGTATCCATGGCAACCAGCCTCGGTGTTAACCCCAGGGAGGCGCCGGTGGAATTGAAAAGGGCCGGTCCTCCCTCCCGCGCTGTCACGCAGCGCACCGACGAGCGGCTGGCTCGTTTCCTCGGCTGCGTTCGGCTAGGCGGTGCGCCGCTGCCTTCCTTTGTTCCTTTCTTTTCAGCCTCTGCAGTGCTCCCTTGCACACGCACACGCACACGCACACGCACACGCACCCCCTGCTAGAGGATGAGCCTTTTCCCCGTCTTCTGCTCGAACAGCTCCTTTGCTTTTTGACCGAGGGGCAGACTTGCTCAGCATTTTGAAAGCACACGTTAGAGATTAGCAACCAAGATCCCCCAAAATCCCCTGGAACAGGCCAGGAGGATCATAGGATAGATCTCGTAAATCCTGCAGCTGGGATAATATGTAGTTTTAATGGTGCAATTAACTTGCAGGATAAAAAAGCTGTAATAATTGCCAGAGTTATTGTTTATGGCATAGATAAGCCACCGCCATGCAAGTCCTTGGTGCGCCGTCGCTCTGGGAATCACAGGGCGGCCCAAACGGACTTGTTTGAGGGATGTGCTGGCTGCCCCCGCCCCCAGTGCCCCCCCCCCCAGTAACTCTTTCTAGGGAGGAGATGCCCAGGAGTTTCTCTGCATCACAGAGGAGATCAGCAGCCAGAGATGCTAAAAGAACATCCCAGGCCTTGGGCGTCAGCCAGGTCATCGTTCAGAGGGACCCCAGGGCTACAGCTGAGGGTCCAGCCCACAGAAGCATATTGCTGAACTGCAGCTGAAAAATAAGAGGGCAGCCGCTCTTGGTGAAACCTGACTCTGTACCAGCTTGGAACTTTAAGGGGAAAAAAAGAACAAATGAGATTCAGTCACACCCGTGAAATTATTGAGCATTTTACTAATCTTTTAAAAATGCTTTACATTTTTCTCAATGGACTTTTTTTTAACATTTTGCTGGAAAGGAAACACTAAATTTGATTTCCCCCTCTTCTTTTAGCTATTTTAATGTTTATTGGTCAAGTTCTGGGTGAGAAGTTATTTAAGTTCAAATTCATGATAGTAATTACGAGGTTAGATGTCTTTGCTGCAGCTTTACTAGTCCAAAGAAAATAATGTAATTTTTATGAAAATTTTAATTTTTACTCTGTTTTGACCAGGAGTGAGTTAAAATTATTCTCAGTTGTATGTTGTTGTTTTTTAAAAATACACTTTTTCACATTTTCACCATTTATGGATATGTTTGCATAGATTTTTGGCTCTCTTCCCAAAAATCTGTATTGCTCCATGTAGTTTTCATCTCATTGGAGTATGGCTGTATAAATTGAATGAATGAATGAATGAATGAATGAATGACTGGAGATACATAGATAGAGATAGAGTTGATAGAGATGATAGATAGATAGATACTGTAGAGGATAGATAGAGAGAGAGAGAGGGAAAGAGGGAAAGAGAGGTAGAGATAGATTCTGAGTGGTCCTCAGCCTTATGGAGCTACATCTACCTGCCATGATGAGGTGAACTGAAGCCCTAAGTTAGACATACCTACGTTGTCGTGGAGCTACAATGTCGCACTGTGGGGTAACATCTCTGGAATTGTTTTCAGAGACAAACCGTCTATAGTTCATCCCACGTTTTCCTCAGTTGAATTGTGTTTTTTACCTCAGCGGGGCTTCCCCCATCTTCGTAGCCTCCCCAGGCCCCTTCTGTCAAGCACTAGGCCAGCCCCAACACAGGCGGTCACCCCCCTGTGCTTCAAGCTCGCCCTGCTGCTTCTGAGGCCATCAGTCGGCGCAGGCGAGCTGCCCATGAGCCGATCGGCACAGGGTGGCTGCTGCCTGGCACTTTTGCCTGGGCGCCTCGGCTTCCTTTGCGGTCCACCCCGTTTCTCCTCATCCATCTTCCACACCTCCAGTGCATTTGTACATGGAGGGCTGTGCTCAGCTGAAGGTCTGAGGGAGGTTTGCCAGAACAGGGATTCTACCCAGATCTGGGCCTCTGTTTCAGACCGTATCCGTCCGGGTGCTGTGGGAGGCTAAGTGGCCATTCCTGGTCCTCCTTACTTGTCCTCCATGTGAGCAGGTATCGGTTGTGAGCTGGCCTAAAGCTGTTTTTAAGATGGGCAGCCATATAGATGTTTTGAATAAATAAGAATGAATTTGCAGTTCCCAAGCAAGTGCAAGGTTTTTGCCAAATGTGTTGACAGTCAGGGAAAACCTGTGTGGCACCTTGGCTGCAGGGCTGGCAAGGATGGCCTGATGCCTACATGAGTGCTCCCTGACCCCTGGAGGCTGTATCCAAATCCCTTGGGCCTTTTCTTCCACTGAGTTTCATAAACTGTTAGAATTTTATACCTATCAGCAAAAGTTAATTAATGGGCCGTTCCGACTGGCTGTCCTGACACCACCCTTTCCCGAGGCTGTAGTTACCCAAGGTCATTTTAATGAGAGGCTGAACTTGGCAGACTGCCCTCCAGCTAGGCTTGTGAAACTCTGGAGGACCTGAATCCCTGACAAAAGGGGTGGGCGGGCAAAGGTTTGTTTTATCACACAGCTGTCTGTCCCTTGCACACAGTGGGTTGCTGATGTGATCAAATCACCTGACTGATTCCAGCAGCGCAGGATCACCCAATCTGTCAAAGTTGACGGTTGGGGACCTTACAGATCTGTCCTCTCTCTCCAGGGTGTGGCTCATATGCCCTGAGAACTGGAAAGTGTTCAGGCATTACACTCTGCTTCCCCATTGGCCAGACAGGCAGCTACAGGCATGGCTTGGCTGCTGCAGCCAATCTGTGTTTGGAAGAACACGGCCACTCTGTAAGGGGCAGCCTCCTTCCACAGCTGTTCTTGCCAGCTCTTTTCTTGGGAGTGACAGAATGGGGAAGCAGCTTTTGACTCACTTTGGATACACTTAAAACGTACTTAAAATCTGTTGGATCACCCTGAAAGCAGGGAAGAAAAGTGTCCTGGGTGTCAGGCAGACTGTGACAGAAGCCATAGGTCACCTCCTGTTCTACCACAGCCCTGCTTGGGGTTTATGGCAAAGCTGGATTTGCGTGGGATTATTTCAGATGAAGGCAGTAGCCAGAGGCCTGCTTATCTGGGGAGGGATGGTGTTGATCATCTCCGCTTTCCTTCAGCTTCTCAGTTTCTTGTTCTCCTTCTTCTGCCTCCCTCATTTGTGGGGTAGGGGAGGAGAGGAGCTTATCAGCAACAAAATAAATTAGCACCACCAAAGCCTTGGCAAGCAGTAAAGCCATAAGAGTTTCAGCATCTTACACTATGGCCATTAATATTCTATAAAATACCCCTGGCAACACACATGGATAATCGAAGCAAATATTTGTAGCTCAGGGTTGAACTCTGGAGTCCTTGGTGCTCTCTGAGCCTTGTTGTTTTCTTGCAGATGTTTCATTGCCAGACTAGGCAACAGCTTCAGTGCGAAGAGGGAGTGGGCCTTGCTCTCAGTTTATTTTTTTTTTAAAAATCAACACTAGGATTAACACCAGATGAACCATCAAACAGCACAATACACCCTAATCAAGGAACTATTAACTCAGGCAATCAACCGAGCATCAAACAACAGCCCAATCAAAGAACTCCCAAGGAGAGAACAACACCCCTACCAACCCAAGCAGGGCAAGCCATGGTATATAAACTGAGATCAAGGCCCACCCGCTCTTTGCACTGAAGATGTTGCCTAGTCTGGCAATGAAACATCTGCAAGAAAACAACAAGGCTCAGAGAGCACCAAGGACTCCACACATGGATAATATTGACGTCTTAGATTTCTGTAGTAGCTCTGCTGTTCAGTGGAAGAAACACCAGGCAGGTCACCCAAGCAATTTCCTCTGATTCTGGACATGGGTTAAAGCTGGAGGGCCAGACCCAGAGCCCATGCCTGATTTGAAAAAGCTCTCCAATTGGGAACATGGCCTGACTCCTGCCTAGTTGTCACAGGATGACATTTGACCTCTCAATCTACAATTGCAGTGACATTTTTCCAAGATTCAATTTATTTTTGACACCACTGGAACTTGGAGACATTTCATCGATCGTGTTTCCTTGGTTGTTGCCTCTGGCAATGACATCCTCAGTGTGATGTAAATGGCTTTGACTGGAGCTCTTTGGAGTCTCTTGAAATTGCCATGAGACGTGATGGAGGCCCTTGGCTGGGGTGAAGGGGTTAAACCAGGACTGGGGAGCCCCAGGCTGAAGCCCAGATTCAGCCTTGGAAGCGTCCCAGGGCCTGTGGGCCAGCCCCTCTCCCTTAGCCTCATCTGCCTCACTCCGAGGTTCTCGTGGGAAAAATGGGAGGACAGAGCTTGCAGTAGATACATTCTTGTGAACTCCTGAACAATCTTTGTTGTTCATTCATTTAGTCGCTTCCGACTCTTCGTGACTTCATGGACCAGCCCACGCCGCGCATTGCTTGTTTAAAAATAATTCCTTGTCTCTTCTAGCTAACCTCTGGAATTTTGCATTTAATTGGGCATATCTCCCCCTATCACTGTTGCCTTTTGCTTTCCTTCTTTCTTGGGCTACTTCTAGTGTCTCAGCAGACAGCCATTTTGCCTTCTTGGTTTTCTCTTTCTTTGGGATGTATTTTGCTGCTGCCTCCTGAACAATGTTGCGAACTTCTGTCTATAGTTCTTCCGGGACCCTATCTACTAAGTCCAGTCCCTCACCTCCACAGCATATTCCTTAGGAATATTAGTGAGCTCATATCTAGCTGATCTGTGGGTCTTCCCTAATCTCTTTAGTCTGATCCTAAACTGTGCAATAAGAAGTTCGTGATCGGAACTACAGTCATCTCCAGGTCTTGTTTTTACCAACTGTATAGATGTCCGCCACCTTTGGCTGCAAAGGATGTAGTCAATCTGATTTCGGTGTTGTCCATCTGGTGAAGTCCATGTATAAAGCCGTCTCTTAGGTTGTTGGAAGAGAGTGTTTGTTATGCAGAGTGAGTTGTCTTGGCAAAATTCTATCAGCCTATGTCCTGCTTCGTTTTGTTCTCCCAGGCCATGCTTACCTGTAATTCTAGGAGTCATTTGACTGCCCACCTTAGCATTCCAGTCTTCTGTGATGAAAATAACATCTCTTTTAGGCGTGTCATCCAGTAGGTGCTGCAGATCCTCATAGAACTGCTCTACTTCAGCTTCTTCAACATCTGTGGTTGGGGCGTATATTTGGATCACTGTGATGTTAGATGGCTTGCCCTGAATTCGAATTGAGATCATTCTATCATTTTTTGGATTGTATCCAAGCACTGCTTTATCCACTTTACTATTAATTATGAAGGCTACTCCATTTCTTCTGTGGTCCTCTTGTCCGCAGTAGTAGATCTGGTGGTCATTTGATGTGAAGTGGCCCATTCCAGTCCATTTCGGTCCACTGACGCCCAAAATGCTTATCTTTAATCTTGACATCTCACCAATAACCACATCCAATTTGCCCTGGCTCATAGATCTTACATTCCAGGTTCCAATGGTGTGTTGATCCTTAGAACATCGGATTCGCCGTTCACCACCAGCACCATCAGCCGCTAGCCGTCCTTTCGGCTTTGAGCTAGCTGCGCCATCACGTCTGGGGCTAGTTGAACTCATCCTCTGTTCTTCCCCAGTAGCATTTTGACCATCTTCCGACCTGGGGGTCTCATCTTCCGATGGTATACCGACATATCTCTGGTTGTACTGATCCATTTAGTTTTCACGGCAAGAATACTGGGGTGGGTTGCCATTACCTTCCCCAGGGATCGCATTTAGCCTGACCTCTCTGTCATGACCTTCCCGTCTTGGGTGGCCCTTCACGGTTTAGCTCATGGCATCATTGAGGTGCTCAAGCTCCAGCACCACGACAAGGTAACGATCCTTTGCTGAAGTCCTGAACAATCTAAATAAAATAAATCCCTTCATTTGAGTATGAACTCCTTTTTCAGGCAAAATTCCAGCAGAATCTTTCATTCATCCATTCCTTCCAGATCTAGATTATGAGAAATCTCATACATTTCTCTAACCCCTAAAGTGCTTTATTTGGTTCTGGGTGCACCATCCAGGGTTAGGTTTCAGGTAAACCATGGGTAGGTGCAGCCCATGGACCACGCCAAAGCATCCTTCAAAAGGTGCAGAGGTTCTGCATCTGCAGGCATCATTTCTGGCCAAGGCATCAGTTTGTGTCAAATTCAGCTGAAGCTCACCTTCTCTTCTGTCTGTGGAAGAAAGGGGTAACTCTGATAAAATGAACGTTTACATGCATAATCAAGCGGAAGAACCAGCAGGCTTCCATCGCCCACCAATTTGTTAAACAACATTCAGCATAGTTATAAAAAGGGTAGATCTGAGGAGCCCAATCATAGCTCTCCAAATGACAGAGGGAAGACACAACCTAGGCAGTTCTTTGAGCATTATAATGGTGTCCTGGCAGAAATAGCATATAAATTCAGGTGTTAGTAATTCTGAGTTTGAAAACAAAGGCACACAGGAAAATTGGCTGTTTAAATATGTATGCTACAGACGCTGAAAACTGAAGTAAAGTTAACATAAATAAAATAATTTCCAGAAAGAGTGTTTGTATGCCTCTTGTGACTTTGGATGGCTGGCATTTCTGCCAATTCCCAGGTTCAGGTGGGAAATGGCACCAAGAAACCCTGGGCATCCCCTTATCTCTGTCTCTGCCAGGCACGTCACTGGCACCTTTCCTTTCTAGGCCTGCATCATCCTGTAAATGTCTTGTAAAATGGCTCCTGACCTGGGAGAAGAGCAAGGCGGGACCCCTCATGGCCCACTGAGGACTTCTGGGAGGCCGAGACTTCAGAATGAATGGCTCTGCCAAGTCTGACATGGCAAAAGGGGAATAAAAGGTTGGCGTGGGTTAGGGCTGGTTGCCATATTGAGTGCCAAGGCAAGGAAGGGAGGAAAGAAGCCCTTGGTGAGTTCAGGGGAAGAAGATGATTGTCCCCTAGCAGGTATGGACCAGAACTGGGGTTGAAGGCTACCATCAGCCAGGGAAGCTTCCTGGGGCATTTTGGGTCAGTCACTGTCCTCTGGCCTGATCTGTCTCATGGGGTACTTGTTCTGGGAGGATAACATGAATGGGTAGCCCTGTGTAACTGCCTCGGGCACCTTCATGAAAGGTGAGATATGAAGTTAACAAACAGATGAATTAAAACAAGGATTTCCTCGTTCAAATTTCAGCTTGATGTGCTACAGAAAACATTACAGCAAGCAATGATGAAGTTCCAGATTAACAGTCATCTCCTCCCCAGACCTGCTGGTGCTCAATGAGGCAGCCAAGGGCACATCCTGAAGCCCGTCTCCAGGCAAATGCCGCATATGATGGAGGCTCTTGTAACTGCCCACCCATTGGCTGATGTGGCTGGCTGCTCCTTCTAGACGTGAAAGGGTTTCTTTTTATATGCTTGCTTTGAAGAAGAAAGTGATGAGATAAAACTAGTTTCTTTAGAACATGGATGTCTACCTCAAGCAAGAACAAAAAGGAATTCAAACTTCAGAAATAAATTAAAATGAGTAACAAGGATTTTGAAGACTGTGTCCTTAACACCTTGAAGACCAATGATTCAAAACGCAGGAATGGAGTTGGGTAATTACTGGATAAGGAATTGTTTGAGGGAAACCCCAGAAAAAAATGACCCATGGTGTGATTGTCATGATAAAGGGATTTCTCCAATAGAGGGACATTGTTGTTGTTGTTTATTCGTTTAGTCGCTTCCGACTCTTCGTGGCTTCATGGACCAGCCCACGCCAGAGCTTCCTGTTGGTCGTCGACACCCCCAGCTCCCCCAGGGACAAGTCCGTCACCTCTAGAATATCATCCATCCATCTTGCCCTTGGTCGGCCCCTCTTCCTTTTGCCTTCCACTCTCCCCAGCATCAGCATCTTCTCCAGGGTGTCCTGTCTTCTCATTATGTGGCCAAAGTATTTCAGTTTTGCCTTTAATATCATTCCCTCAAGTGAGCAGTCTGGCTTTATTTCCTGGAGGATGGACTGGTTTGATCTTCTTGCAGTCCAAGGCACTCTCAGAATTTTCCTCCAACACCACAGTTCAAAAGCATCGATCTTCCTTCGCTCAGCCTTCCTTATGGTCCAGCTCTCGCAGCCATATGTTACTACGGGGAACACCATTGCTTTAACTATGCGGACCTTTGTTGTCAGTGTGAGGTCTCTGCTCTTAACTATTTTATTGAGATTTGTCATTGCTGTTCTCCCAAGGATTAAGCATCTTCTGATTTCCTGGCTGCAGTCAGCATCTGCAGTAATCTTTGCACCTAGGAATACAAAGTCTTTCACTGCTTCTACATTTTCTCCCTCTATTTGCCAGTTATCAATCAAGCTGGTTGCCATAATCTTGGTTTTTTTGAGGTTTAGCTGCAAGCCAGCTTTCGCACTTTCTTCTTTCAGCTTCATCATAAGGCTCCTCAGTTCCTCTTCACTTTCAGCCATCAAAGTGGTATCATCTGCATATCTGAGATTGTTAATGTTTCTTCCAGAGATTTTAACTCCAGCCTTGGATTCCTCAAGCCCAGCATGTCGCATGATGTGTTCTGCATACAAGTTGAATAGGTAGGGTGAGAGTATACAGCCCTGCTGTACTCCTTTCCCAATCTTAAACCAGTCCGTTGTTCCATGGTCTGTTCTTACTGTTGCTACTTGGTTGTTATACAGATTCTTCAGGAGGCAGACAAGATGACTTGGTATCCCCATACCACTAAGAACTTGCCACAATTTGTTATGGTCCACACAGTCAAAGGCTTTAGAATAGTCAATAAAACAGAAATAGATGTTTTTCTGAAACTCCCTGGCTTTTTCCATTATCCAGCGGTTATTGGCAATTTGGTCCCTAGTTCCTCTGCCTTTTCTAAACCCAGCTTGTACATCTGGCAATTCTCGCTCCATAAATTGCTGAAGTCTACCTTGCAGGATCTTGAGCATTACCTTACTGGCATGTGAAATGAGTGCCACTAGAGGGACATTAGGACAATTTTTTAGACAAAATATTGCAAAAGTGTTGTAAAACTTTTAAGGATCTTTTATGCAGTTCTGTTTTCTTTATTTTCTTTCCATTTATCAGCTTTGCATGGTGCCAGTTGAGGGATTATATTTTTCCCTTCATTGTTTGCCAGACAGTCTCAGAGAATATAACAGATGGCTGCATATGCATGGAAGGAGAACGAGAGAGAAGAAAAAAAAATGCAAAGAACGAAGATACTATACAGAGAATACAAAAACACGTATTTCCTATCAGCAACTAGGACTGATGCAAAGCCAATCAAAATGATCTAGGTGTAAAGCAGAGCTGAAGAAAGTCAACACGTTTGAGCCTTTGAAGCCTCAAAAAAGGCCCAGAAGGTAAGAGAGAAAATAGGCATGTCTAGGAACAGAGGCTGGAAGGGGAAAGAGGCGTGTGGCTTCTCCTTCTTTCAAAGCCCTAGAATGGGGGATCCCTGAAAGGACAAAGAAAGCATTGCGAGAGCTCTGGAATTTGCCACCCCAAGATGGCTTTGAAAGTCGATTAGACAAGTTAATGGGGGACAAACCAGACGGTGGCCATGAATTAAGATGGCTCCATATTAGTCGGGTGTCAAAAGTGCTACATTTCTTGGGACCTGTTGCTCAGAAAACATTTTCTGATTTCGTTCAGTTGTTGCCAAGGGTATCGATCGACAAGCCTCACTTTCACGTGGATCACTGCCCCTTCCCTCCAGTGCTCCTTTGAAAGAGCCAGAGAGACTGGAGGGAGCAAAGAACTGAAAATGGAAAGGAAAATGAGTTTTCTTGATCTCCTAGAGAACACCATCTTTAAAGACAGTGAAAGTGGATTATTTTTGTAAACAGAAACAAACGTTCAGGAAGAAGGGACAAAATGTGGCATAAAGGGATGAGCATTCATACTGTGGCAGCTTAAGATACATTTAAGAAATGGACATGTTCTCCCAAGTAACCCACTGGCTGCCTCTCTGAGTTGAGCTTGGTTCTGATGACCACATTGTTTCCTCAGCAATGGGGTGGATTTGAGCTGCTCCTGGAGATCACATCGTTTTGACTTCCCAGTCTAGCCTCCAGCCCTTATGGTCTCCCATCCCAACCATAACCAGTCCAGACAGTAAGAACTCAACCCAAACCAAATAACGAATCTAAAAACTAATTACATTTTAGTATATTCCCCAAGGAAGAATACCTCTAAATTATCATTAGGCTCATTATGTATTAACTGAGGCATATAATTATGTACTACAATCCTGCAAGCCCATTGCTGTAACCTTCATTACATTTTCCTGGGGCCTATTTCTGGACAGGAAGGTGCAAGATTAGCCCTGAGGGCCAACTGACCGGGGGTCTCATCCAAAGTAGCCTGATATAACTAAATCAGTTCCGTAAGGCAATTGGGTGTGCGCTGGAATGCAGAGAAGCCTGTTTAGAATAATTTGGTTAAGCTGACACAAGTGATGTTTAACCTGATTTAACAATGGACTGTATCACTTTTGAATGGATTAATTTAGTTGAACTGAAACAATTTGGCAAGTCTTAAGCAAACGCACACCTCCTTATGTCTCTTTTTCCTCCACGGATTTACTGTCTTTCCTAAGAAATTGAATTTTTCTTGGCATCGCTGTTAGACGGAAAGTTTTTCATTTGTTTCAGAGGATAAATGTATAAGAATGCCCGGTAGTATTAGCCATTGTAAATAGTATTAAGAGTCATAAAAGATTACACTTTCATCTTTAAAGTCTCTTGATATTACTGTGCTCAAAAGCATTAGGAACTGAAGTCAGTGTTTAGGGAGCAGAATAGGTGGACTGAGCTGAGAAATGACAGCCCTTCTTCACGCATATCATTTGCACGTCAGAATGAGGAAGCTGCCTGGGATTACTCCTGTGCAGATGGACCCTCTCCTGGCCTGCAATTCCTGGAGATATCCAGGGCAACGTCCATTCAGGAGAACTTCAGGCCACCCTGGGCACAGAACTGCTTTGCCACTGCCTCCTTCTTACCCTGGAGAAGGTATGGAATTCAACTCCCAGAGTTCCCCAGCCAGCAAGGGGAAGGCTGGCTGGGGAATTCTGGGAGTTGAAGTCCACACATCTTCAAGTGGCCAAGGTTGAGAAACACTGCACTGAGGTACCTAATATGACCCCCATTTTTTTTATGAAACACAATTTACTTTTTCTTCTCCCCAAACTCCCTGAAGAGATGCCTGTTCTCTATCATATTTCCTTCTGGGGGGTGGATTCTCTTATCAGCTGCACTCTTTGTCCCAGCCTAGGAAAAGTAAGTCTCCCTGGTTGTTTAAGAAGTGCCAGCAATAGCTTTTGGTTTTGCTGGTCAATGGTCTGCCTGGCACTTTTGGAAATGGGCAGGCAGTGCCCTTCAGCACCAAGGCCAGGACGTGGCTGAAAGGATCTATTTCCTTAATCCCGGCTGCCATCACTGAACATGCAATGACTTTACACCCCGCAGAGTCTCTTCTTCTGTCCTTTCAGTCTTCGCCTTGAATGAACCGGGCTGTCACTGGAAGGTGATGAATCTTGTGGCTTCCACTCGCCAGCCCATTCAGGGACATGCAGACAGTTTTGATTAATAATCGAAACATATGGGTGATGTTTCCTATCTGTCCAGAAAGCATTCAGGTGTGAAATACAGTATTGCTGTTACCTGAACAACCCTGCTACGTGCAAAGCCCCCAATTTTCTAAGTAAATCTGAGATAAAAATTATACTTCAGCCTTTCAGAACCAAGGTGCTTTAAATATTGATTGCAGTTATTTCTTCAGTCTCCTTTGACCATAATGGATCCTACTCACCATTTTTATTGAAGGTATTATTATCCACCTCTCCTATCAAATCTAATACATAGTTTTGGCTGAAAAGATAGGGAAGACACCTTGCATTGAGAAGCAGAGCTAGAAAGATCCCAGGTTCCTGGTAGCCAAGAGCCATGGAAATAGTTCAGACAGATCCATCACCAGCCTTTCATTAGCTTAGATTGACACTAAATATTTGAAACAATTTCCCCTTCTCTGTTGATGTTTGCTATTACAATGTTGGAAGCTTTCTTTGTGACTCTCCACCCACAACCCTGAATTCCTTCATTCGGGCAGGCAGGCAGTCAGGAAGTTGCCCTGTGAAAGTTACTCTTGGAAAGTTTGATGTTCAGAAAGGCATCTGAAGAATGGCTGGATGTAGCCAAATCCTTGCTTTGCTGGTTGTCCTGACCATTCAAGAGCCACTAACAAGTGAAGCCTCTTGGACTCCCAGAAGGATGAAACGTCTGCTCTGACCCTCTCCTGCTGGCCAGGAGGCAGAAGCCAGACCCCCTGGTGCAAGCTGGGTGTATGCTGGGGGCCTTACAATATCCAAAGGCCCTCCTTCCCCAGATGTGCTCCTGAGCAGGCCTGAAGCCATTCCAATTCCAAAGCTGGTAGGGGTAGTTCTTCCTTTTGGAGCCAGTAGTGGACTGGATTGAATCCTGTTTCATGTTCAATACAATCCATGGGATTAAGCATAGTTCTTCTAAATTCATTATAAACCAAGTAACAATGCCTTGGTGTGATTCAGGTGCTGCTTTACTGTGAATGCTAAGGAATGCCATTACAGACATCTTTCTTCACAGAAATGTGAAATCGAATCTCTCCTGTGTGTATATGATTGAACAGTCTTAACAAAATAATAAGTAATTGATTTGGTGGTGAGTGAAGCTCCTCCCTATGCCTTCTAATTTTAAGGAATTATGCCTTGGTCTACCTACCTACCTGTCCATGTGCATGTATTTATTAATAAAATCCATTTCTAGGGCTGCCTGATTGCAGAATGACTCTGGGCGGTGTACAAATTAAAAAAGGAAGGAACATAACAATAGCAAGAAAGATGGGACTTGTTCAGAGGGAACCATGAGACCCCTCTTGCTCTACAATGCCCAACGTTCAAGGGCCAACCACCTGCCTAGGTGGCTTTCCAAGGCAGGCAGGCAGGGTAGACAAATCATGGAGTGCTTCCCATGACCTTTCCCCAAGGGGTTATTCTTGAAGAATAGACACTGTGAGGAACCAGAGAAGGTGGTCCTTCTTGGTTCAGCCCAAAGTTCCAAAGTGTCCAAGCAGAAAAACTGGACATCCCCCAAATGCAACTGGTTTACATCCACTCAACCTGATGACTATTCTACTAAATAAACAGCCTCTTCAGGGTAAATTCTGCAACTATGATAAAATGCCACCAGGAAGACGAATCTTAAAATAGATTAGGATTGGGATCAATAAAGCAATAGTCCTTTGCTGTGGAAACTGATCATTGAGTGTAACAACTGATTCATTACACCATTAACACTTCCTCCCCTTTGTCTTGAAGGCAGTTTACTAAGCAACCGCTCATTAACTTCTGTAACGAATTATTTCTTGGAGGGGAGAAAAGGCATCCAATAGTTTCTCTGGAAATTTTTTATAATAATAATTTTATTAAACTTTACAATTAAAAAGATTAGAACTCATACAAACTAAAAATAATAATAAAAAGAAAAAATAGAAAGTGTAGAACAAAGGAAAAAAAAGAAAAATAGAAAAGAAAGAAAAAATAAGAATATAGTAAAGAAAAAGGAAATGAATATATAAAGAAATGTCTTCCACCTTCATCACAACAATTTCAGAAACTTATCATCTTCTCTTAAAATACAGCAAATGATCTCTTCTTCCCATATCCCATCTCTTATCTATAAACAAATCCTTAAAGCCTCATTGTTTCAGTCCTGATCAGCAAAAGTCCCTTAAGGATTACCAAAGATAACAACATATCTATTTTAAACTTTATCAAATAAACCAAATTTGTACACCTTCCTTTTACTTTTAACAATCTTGATCTTTAATCCTTTCAAATAATGTCATAGAACTTGATTTCTTTTCATTTTTTCTTTGTCCCTTCTCACAAAATCCTTCAAAACTTTAACAAGTCTTTTTTATAAATCCAATATAGGAACCTTATCCAGGTCACTCTTTTGGTTTGTTATTTGTATACCCCTTTTAACTATTAAGACATCAGCCAGTTTCATTTGTATGTCTAGTGTAGCATCTTTTTCCATATCATTCTTGTAGCCTGTCATTTTTAAATCCACTTTCAGATCAGTCTCAGCCTTGTCCTCTTCCATAACATCTTCTAAACACAGTCTGTCTATAGAGGCAGGCACTCTTAGAATTAACTTCTGGGTCCATTGTTCCAAAAATATCCTTTAGTATGCCCAATGTTAAAATACTTTGTTCCATTCTGTGTTAGTATGTCAAATTTTGGTGTTCTTCTCTTTAACTGTAATCTTTAGTTCCTTCTGTTTCCCTCTAGTGTTCAACCTTCAAAGTCCCATCCTATCATGTTTCTTTTTAAAAGAATTAAAAACAAAAGCATTTGCCCACCAGGAGGATTCTTATAATTAATTTCAAAATCTTATTTCAAATCCATCTGGACCCTTAGTCTGTTTGTAACTTTCCAAAATCAACATTCTAATCACCCTTTTGCTGTTTATTAAAAAATAAAGAAGTTTTTTAGTCCTTATACTAGTATTTAAAACTTTGTTTGCTAAGGATTGAAGGAAACTCACCCCGTGCTCTAAAACTTGTGAAGGTTCCTGATAGCTGAAAAGTAGTTAAGAAGCAATTTCCAAAAGTGATTAAGAAACGAGGCTCAGTGAACCTTGTGTCCGTATAGGCTGTATTGTGGCTGTGAGCTTGGTTGAGATCCCTCGACTCCCAGCTACTTGACTCACAAATTGACCACAAAACCCTCAGTTCCTTCAGTCTACTCACAAGAAGCAGCTGACCAGAGTACATGTGGGCAATCTCACAATCTCTCCTTTTTCCAGAGAGACTTCACTGGCCAGAAAACACTGTCTGGCCACGATCTTTGCCACAGTGTCGTCCCTGCTCCTCCAGGGATGTCTAGTTCACCATGAATCCTCACCGGAAGTCACTTTCTCCGTAAATTCATCAAGAGTTAAGAGCAGTTTTCCAGAACACTGAACCGTATGTCAAGAGGACCATAATTTAAAAAGCAACATTTAATGGTGGCGGCATTTTAAGGTTTTTAAGAGACAGTGTAAATCATGAAGAAGTCCTCCTAAGTTGAAATAACTCGTTTCAATTTGTAATTTGTCATTTTAGAGGACAGACATTTGTCTCTGATTCTAATCCAAGTTTAGAACCTCTGAAGGCCGTTTGAGTACCCTTCAGTGCAAGGTGCCTCTGAATTCTTCTCAAGCCTATGTGGATGTAGCCAAAATATCACGTATGTATGTATACCTGCAAGAGTGGCAAAGATCAAGAGAGATATAATTCTATGGTTTGTAGATGAGTAAAATTCTTCAGAAGCATCCAGGGAGGTGAGCAAAAATGCCTCCAAATACTCATTTATATTCATTTTATTGTGTTTTTTAAGTAAGTGAAATGTTTAAAATATCTGTGAATAATGTAATTTAAAAGCAACAGCTGGTTGTTTTCTTCATTCAGCCAATACATTCTACATCCTTTAATCTCTTTAATTGGCAATATTTCTGCATGTTATAGTTCAGAACTTCTTTTGAATTGTGACTACTTGAATCAAGACCACAAGAGTTAAGTCAGTGAAGACCACCTAGATCTGTACTGTTGAAAAAACAATTTCCCTCCTGTGAATTTGAATTGTTCTGCACTCCATTCCCATTGCTGGAATGCCACTCAAACTAATGATGCATTGGAGAGCATTTTTGAACATTTTTCATAAGAATGGAAATGTCTTCCCGTTCACCCCACCAGAACTGGCAGAGTCAGCATACTCCAGGTCCTATTAGACAGCATCATCTTGTGGGACCCAGGAGTCGTGCTTCTCTGTTGCCGCACTTCCACCGTGGACCAGAATTCCACCCACGTATCTCGAGATCCAGATGGCCCCGATCCTGTTAGCCTTTCAAAAAGCTTTAAAGACTGGATGTTCCCACAGGAACATGTTAAGTGAGCCCTACTGTCTGACTGTCATTTGGAAAGGAATGGCTTTCTGACACCAAGCATGTGTTATAGAATGGTTTTTGAACCCTGGTTTTAGGAATCGTTTCCAGTTTTAATTCTGTACACTGGCTAGGGTCACCTTGGTGAGATGGGCGGCTATATGAATTGTTCAAATACATAAATAAATACAGTAAGTGCAGATTCAAAGTTCACTGCAAAAGGCTGCAAAAGTATTCATCTGCTTTTGGCTGGGATTGCCAAATGAATGAGGAAAATGGCTCGGTGTTTAAACTGGCATCAATGTCCTCTCTGGTGCCAGAAATACTGAAATGACCTGAAGCAGTTGCGAAGGAAAGAAGCTTTGGCTTCCACCAGCCTCTGTCGAAATCATCACGTTTTGGTTTGAGCAGAAAAATTATCCTGGAGAATATTCAGCCCCACCATCGTCCAAACATCTCACATTAGTTCATTCAGTCATACTGAAATTGTTTTGTTTATTGTTTCTTTGCAGAGATATGTTATTGGATAAAATATCCTGAGCACACAAGTGCCCAGCCTATAGCAAAACCTTCCACAGCCACGGCAACATTCCCATATCCGCAGGAGATCGACAACTCCATGCAGATTGTGGAAATCTCATTTCACTGCCAGTTATTTGTAACTGGACATTCAAGAATTTGAAGAGCTTCTGTCCCAAAACATCTGGAGGAACCCCCTGGGAACAATCTGAACTAGTCAATGGAAGACTTGAGGGCCACTCTTTCTGAGAACGGTATTGTGTTTCAGGTAATTAGATGCCAGTTTTGCTGGCCAAATAGACGAGAACTTAGTAAATACATCTTTAGTAATGTCTGTTTTCAACATACAAAATACTGAATGGATCCACTCATGCCCAGATCGATTTGAATGTCATAGCTATAGCACAGGAGCTGTCCAGAAGAAAGCTGAGATGCTTTTTCCAAGGCAGTTTCCATTGTTGTGTTTTGAGCAGAAAGCGTATACAGTACTTAAATTCCATCTCCTGGAGGGTTACTTTTGGGCTTTCCTTTGTGAAAAGCCTTGGCAGAGAAAAGCTGACTAGTGTCTAGAAGACCTCATTATGTCATGGGTGGTATCTGCCACCTTGAAGGAGGTGACACTGAGGTCTGTTCCAAACAGAACAGGACCTATAACAGGGAAGGAACCATTTCCTATAGCTAAATAACTTCCTATTAAGATGCTTGGGAAAGTGGTCAGTGGTCAGCTTCAGACCTTCTGGGAGCGAGCAGAGGATCTAGATCCATTCCAGTTTAGTTTCAAGCTGGCATTAGGGGCCAGAAGGATCTTGGGCACTCTGATGGAAGTGGGGGAAGGGTGGCCTTTTGGGGGCTCTTGAATCTTTCAGCAGCTTTTGATGCCATCGTCTGTGGCCTCTTGCTCTTGAATTTCTGAATAATGCATACATTGGGCAAAGAGACGCCTCTCTTAAGTTTCATTTTCCTTGGATTTGGAAGTACAACTGGAAATTGCCATCTAATTCAACACTCTTCTTTTTACTCAGCATTAACATGATTTCTTCAATGCCAACTTCTAGATTCAAAATGCTGCACTGATTTCTGCTGCTCTTGGTGAGTAGAACTGGCAGTTGACAAAAATTGGTGGTGATGATCAGATTAAAAGGATCCTGACCCAAGAAGGAAAGCTACTTACTTTTTAAAAAAATGAAATTACTTGGGTTGTTATAACCATTAAGTATTTTCCCACTGAAATGGTATTTATTCCTTTGCCATCCCCTGCTCAATCTTGCTTTCTTCCAGTAGCCTCTTGAGTCATTGACAAGCCTTTTCAGAGCCAGGAAAGAAATCCAGCAGGATGACGTTTTCCATATGGATGTAATAGTTGTGACCAAAAACACAAACCTTAAGGGATTTGTCAGGCTTGTTCTTTCTTCTCACACCCACGGGCTTTTGTCACCAGCCAATAAATCTGTCTTTGCAAAACCACCACATTAGGCAGTTGTCGAGCAGAGTCCTGGGGATTCTTCCATTTTTTTAAGGGCAGGCAAGTTGCTGGAGTGCCTTCTGACTCATCCCCGGCTGCTGCCGCATCCTTTCTGTTCGTTCCTTTGCTCTGGTTCAGCTCAGGAGTTCAGGCTATATGGAAGTAGAGCTTCTGCCCCGCATCCAAGGAGGGTGTGGCCATGTTCCATGTTCTTCTTTCCAAAGATGGGTACTGCCAGCTAACTTCCCTAAACTACGAGCCCTGCCAACCTATAACGTGGCACCGGGAAAGAAGCCTTAGATGTTTGCATTTCCTTGGTGGGCGGTCTTAAAGGGGCAGGCCTGTGTGACTGATGAAACTCTTCAAAGCAGGGTTTCCCAACCTTGGGGACTTTGAGATATGTGGACTTCACACTGGCTGGGGAATTCTGGGAGTTGAAGTTCACACATCTCAAAGTCCCCAAGGTTGGGAAACCCCACTTTGAAGACCAGTGCTCTCTGTCTAAGGCACTTCCATGCTCCCTCTTTCCCGATGGGTGTGTAAAGAAGCAGAGGTTAGATGACTGTCCTGGATCTCCACCCTGGCCCTGAAGTCTCCAGTTCCATCATCAGATGCCTTTTCCTCGGCTGGTTATGTGATCAGGAATCCCTGTGCTGGAAGAGCCAGGGACAAAGGACCCTTGAGTTGGCTTGGCAGTGCATGGCCCAGAAGGAACAGAGGTCTGCAAAGATGAACAACCTTGGAATGGTTATGATTTGGGGGGGGGGCTCTCTGAGTGGCAGTGGAGAGGTCAGGAGAACAGGACAGAGAAAAGACACCCAAAGGTCAAACAAGGAAAGGAGGGGGAAGCCTAGGGGGGAAAATGTTTGCATAGCCAGATGCGTAAAGGTTCGTCCTTCAGGCCTATCCAGGAACACCACGTGATGGAAGAAAGGGCTGGCAAGGCGACGGTCCCAGGAGGAGGAGGAGGAGGAGTGTTTTTGTGAATGGTCTGGCTTTTGACCAGCACCTTTAAAGGGGATGCTGCTGCTTGTGAAACTGGCAGAGAAACAGCTGGAAAGAAGGAAAGGGAAAGCAGCCTTGGCAGGAAGGCTGGGCCAAGAGGTTCCAGCAGTTGGTGGGAGCAGCTCCAGCTTCCTGGAAGCATTTATCTATCTATCTATCTATCTATCTATCTATCTATCTATCTATCTATCTATCTATTTATGGGATTTATATCGCTGCCCATTCTCACTGCATGGGACTCTGGGTGGCAAATGAACTGCTGCCCTTCACTGCAGCTTAAGGTGCCCGCTTTGCCTCCTTCCAGCATTTCATGAAGATGGCCATCTTGTCTACTGGTCTGGCTGAGCCGCTACTTCACTGAATCCCATCCAACGGTGCATCCAAGCATTTTCCTGATTGGAAGCTGGTGAGAGATCTCTTGGCATCTTCACCTTGAACTTCTTTGCCTCAGCATGTTTCAGTCCCATTTAACTCTCTCCTTCTGCTCAGGAACCGGGCCAAGATACTTGCCAAGCAGCTCTAGATATTCCCTTTCATCCCTCTCGGGCTGATAAAACTGACATTTGTTTTCCACTAGAGAAAACTTTTTGGTAAACTTCACAGAGAAAACTTTAAATCAATGATTCTATCCAGGAATATGGTTTCCTGGAAGTAGAGCAGAAATGTCCCTTCCTTAGCCAGCTTTCTGGAACTAGTTGTAAACAAGATTGTTTTGACAACGTCTGGCACAAAAACAATAGTAATTCAGTGTGTAGTTGCTGAATGTGGGCTGGAGGTCATTGGAAGGCAATTGAGGAACATCCTGGCAGGTGGGTCTCTCCAGGGGACATATCACGTGTTAGTGGCTGGGGAATTCTGGGAATTGAAGTCCACACAGCTTAAAGTTGCCAAGGTTGAGAAGCACTGTGCTAAAGGAATGACTGACAGAAATGCAGCCAGCAGCCTTGATTCTGATCTCTCAACCTGTTTCAGATTGTGTGAACAGGGCTTTGAGGAAGGTGTCCACAATTTCTTTTGTTTCAGTGAAGACAAGTGGAAGCTGGAAGATGCTACTTTATCTGACTTTGGTAAATCTGCTCATAAAGTCTTCTTCCAGATTCCCATCAAATATCTTGTTTATTCAACTACATTGGGTTCCTTCTTGGTAGAAACACTGGAATGTATTATTATCATATTTTTTGCTGACAAAATGTATTTTCACCTGTACATTGTCGCCTTACTATAGATGGAATCAAAGCAGGATCTAAAAAGTGTTCACAGTGCAAACTAGGCTCAAATTATGAGTTATCTTCTCATTTGAAAACATAGTTATTTCATTTGGTTAAGTGTTACATTGTATTCATGAATTCATTAAATAATTCATCAGAAATTATTTAATTATGTTAATACTTCAGCAAATACTCAGGCTGCCTGTTTCATCATTCTGGGGACAGTGTTATATTTTCATTATCTTTAGTCTTCACCTTGTTCATTTTGATTTGAGTGTATAGTTATGTCTAGCTACTATGATAGGAAATTGTAAACCATGCAGGGTTAGAAAAAGCATGTTTTGAGCCTCTAACTTGACCTATGCTGGACAGTACTGAACTAAAAGGCTGCAGAAGCTCCAGGAAATCATGAAATTAATAAAGATGCCTTACAGTAAAATTAAGGAGCAGAGGCTGTCTGCCTTATCTTTTGGTACCTAATTGCATATACTGTAACTGTATTCTGGACCAAAATCTTGGACATTTAAATATTATAGAGTCACTGGTGTAATAAAGAAGAATTTATTAAACCTTTAATAAAGTATAAAGACACATATATGAAGACATTTGTTTTTCTCCTCACAACCTCCCCGCCCCCCCAAAAAGAATTTGTTAATTTAACAACAGTTGGCAAAGTGTGGTCCCTATGAATGCCTGACTCATTTGCCACAGAAATGTAACTGGCCATCAATTTTTTGGGAAACCTTCTCTATGTAATGTTTAAGTTTGGATTTAGAAAAGAAAGCAATGAAGAATATCCTGAATCGTATGAATTAAAGTCTTACAGATCAACTTTCTACTGCAAATTCACCCTTGTCCTGTTAATTTGGTGGACCTGCTCCATCTTTTCAAGGCAGATGGATTTTCAGTGTTTGTCTTGAGTGCATATTTCTATTTGGTTCTTGGAAACATTACACTGGTCCCAGCTGGAGGCAGTGTATTTATCTTATTAATTCAGAGATTTATTAAATATTAGTTTAGAGCCTATTTTGTTCAACTCCTTCTGGCCTACCCCTTTCCCTTGGCTCTCCCCATTTGTTACCTGTGGGTTTTAGGAAATAAAATGTGGTTCTCTGCTCCCAAAAATGTTTCTGCCCTGAAATGTCTGGCTGAAGAGGAGACCGTAAATGTGTCAAAGCAATCCATAAATAACATTCCTGACCAAGTGAGGTCGAAAGAGGCAGACGATGGTTGAGGGGGTAAAAGCGAAAAGGAAAAGAAATTGCTGCTGAGGTCCGTGGGCTGAATCTGGCTCAGGGATGACAGTCATCTGGGCTCTCCCAAGAATTGTTGCCAATGGTCCATTAGAGAGGCCGAATGCTGCCAGTGGAAACGCCTTAAAAGTTAGACGAATAGCCACTGCTTTCTAATATGACAGGAAGGCATAAAACAGTGTGCTTTTGTGCACTGGGAAATTGCTTTCTGCAATTTCCCTGACAAGGTGACCGTGCATGACATCATAATTCTGGGAGATTAAGTGCTACTGAAGTTGGACATTGATTTTCTTAAATCTATGTTATCATTATATTATTCGAAGTTGAGTTTGTTTAATGTCAAAACCCTGGAGAGATTGTTGTCTTCCTTCAAAAAGGCATTCTTTAAAATGGGATATGGACACAAAGATTTTCATTTTGATGATTTAAATCTGCAGCCTTTGGAGAGCATTAATGACAGAATTGGAAAGTCAGCAAAGGTTCAGCTGAAGGCACAGTGGGTTGAAGGACATGTTGGCAATGGCAATATTTGTTCTGTAGAGAGGACAACAGGCATTGGAGGTAATTGCTTCCTTGGAAATCAAGGTCAGGCAATGGAGGGCAGTAGCATGTTTACAGGTCAGCTTCCCCTCCAAAAATGAGGGGATTTAACCACTATTAAAAGTGATGCACCCAAGATTCCTCACTAGTGATGACAGTATGACCTCCATCAGGAAGGATCTCATCTTCCGTGATGATACTAAGAGGGCAGGCTATAACAGCTGCTCCAGTGCCCTCTTGCTGTGCCAGGTGACGTTGCCCATCACCTTAGGCCGGTTGTAATGCCAAGGGCCAGATTATGGGAGCTGTGCTTGCTGCCTGTAAAGAGTGCCTGGCTGGGAACATGTTTGAACTACCAATACTATTCACTTATTTCAAAAGTAGGTCCCTGCATTTGGAGCCAGGGAGAGCCAGATCTGCTGGGTCAAATCAGCATGGCCAGGAGGGAAATGATTGATGTGGCATGTTGATTCTGGCAACGTGGGGGATAGGATGCAAGTAGGTACAAGTTGCCTCAACTCTTGGTTGGATGGGCAGGGAGATTTGCTGCCATTTCCGCCCCCAGAGGTTATCTTCCCTCTGACAGCGTTCCTGGTTAGATGGGAAGCAGGTTAGGCTCAATGCAATTCTGTCACTTCCTTTTTGCAAACGTCCTGCAGAAACCATTTCTGTAAAGTTCAGCCACAGTACTTAATTCTTAAAGCCAAATTACCTATATTTGCAAATTGGATTAAGTAATTCTGTGGTGAAGATTTCTCAGCAGCTCTGTTCTGCAACATAATTAGGAATTAATGAGAATATTACAGAGTAAACGGAGTGAGGATTACAGATAAGTCATGTCTGTACCATTTTATGCAAAATGGCACTGAATTTCCATTGAATAATAAGAGATCAACTTTCATTTGAAGGCATGTTAACAGCTATCTAATTGTATTTATCCCCATCTTTTAATTGTTGTAACCACAACATGATGGCGTATGATGTTCTTAGTGCCAGATTGCATCATGTTTTCTTGAATGGCGAGAAGGCTCTGGCGCTGCTTCTGAATGCCAAGAAATTCTTGCGTTTTAGGCAGCTTTGCCGTCCTATCACCTAGAACCAGCCTGTGTTTGTGGGCAAATGAAAAACATAAAGGTTGAAGTTTACATTAACCAGCTTGCTTTCAGCTGTGCATTTAGGGACATAAAAACCTGGACTGGCTCTAGGTGAGAGGCCAGCAATAGCTGGTAGGACACTAAGAGCGGAAGGCCACAAAGTCCCTCATGCAATTTCCAGGCGAACCAAAACTTGCCATCCCTTGACTGTGAGAGTAACAATCAGTCGTCTTTAGCTGTAAGTGTTCACTTACTTCCTACTTGCTATCAACAACATTACAAAAGGTTAGGTTAAGATATGGTTGCTGATAGAGTTAAGATGAATTGGAGGAAGTGGATAATCTTTTAAGATCAGCCGTGCCAAATTTAGTGCTACTGCACCAGGGCTGCAAATGTCTGGGTGACCACTAGATGGCATGTGATATCTCTTTGCTGCCATCTAGTGATCATCTAAATGATTGCAACCCATACTGAGTAGCCCTAGTTCATATAGCAGGCTTACTGTAGCCTAGCTGAACTCTCAACTAACCATAGGTTCAGCCAAGGTTTGCACAGCATGCTGGGCTACAGGGTGCCAGCCTGCTTTCTGCTTTAGTCTGCTGTTTGAACACAGGCAACCACATGGGCCTCCTCCACTTCAGGACGATTGTGCACACATGTTCAAGCAGTTGTCCGAGTGCAGAAAGAGGCAGAGTGAGCCAGACGTGGAGTCCAGAGGAAGTCCATTCTGATTTGGCAGACTTGAGAACAAACCTATTCTTCTAGACAAGAAAAACATTCTTCTGGAGAGGTTTTGCAAATATTAGTCATCGTGATAATGTAAGACTTATTTTGCAATGTATCTTTTGCTGTTTTTAGAAGCACACAGATGGGAACTGAATCAGTCTCAAACTGGAGTCAGATAATGCTGTGCAGAAGGAAATCTGTTTTATGTTAATGCTAAAAAGAGCTTGCAAATTTGGAGAAGAGATTCAGTGAGATTAGTTTTTTTTTTTTTTTAGTGGTTAAATTTGGTGCTAGCTCTACGCAGCTCACAGTTTAGCATTTTTGCTGAGCTGTTAAGTGTAAAGCTCTGATCGTAAATGTGCTAACTGAATACTGGAACTGCAATATTGTACATATTTACATGAGAGAGACAAAGCAATCCTACGTTTATGCAGATTTACTCCAGGTTGGTAGGTATAAGATGGAGTTTCGGTCTGATCAGAGGTATAGCTCAAAGTTACTGGTTACTCCTACAGGGTAGCTGACTGCCTGTACTCAGGGGGGTTATCATGACTTATGGTTCCTTTGCAACTCACTAAATCAGTGAGGTCTTCCACCTGACGGTGTAGTCCCAAAAGTGGGGTTCGATGAGCCCCCTGTTGACCCCCTGTCATCATAATGGTGGGCTTGTTAGTGTGAGCAAGAACATGCCATGCACAGCCACCCCTAACCCTGTGCTTGAAAGGGTGGTGTGTGGTCCACCGGAGTAGCCTCAGGGTTCACCCCATATCAGCCCTTTGAGGGAGTCCAGACAAGAAGCACCAACCACGAGTAGTAACACTACCTTTACTGTAAGGTAACAGGAACAGAGACTTGCAAGTCTGAAAGTGCCTCTCCCCTCCATTACTTTTACTCTCCCGAAATCTAGTGGGGTCCCAGATGTTCTCCCCACTTCCACCCCTCAGATTTCGCTTATCAGACCGCTGTCTCGGCTGCGGCGCTTCGTCCTGGCTCCCACGGCCATTCCGGCACAGCGTTGCACCTGCCTCTCAGCTCCTGGGATCCCATCCTAGCCACATACAGATACAATTGGCTAAAGTGGGATACAAGCAGAATCGTCAGAATCCAGCATTACAGGTAAGGAGGTGGTGGGGTTTGCCAGATCAACCTGGGGGAGGCTACCAACTTCTGCCTTAAGTTTTTTCTTTTGTGAAGGGGGATGGGGGTGGGGGGAAGGATGCTTCTGAGGCACAACTCAACTCACACAAGGCCCTGGGAAGTGCTCAGGGCAGGCAGCCCCCATCGTCACCCCCCTCACTGCCTCCCAGAACCTCTACCACCCCTCGAAAGGTGGGGCTGAAAAGTACAGAGCAATTTTCTTAGGGTTTCCGGTCCCTTGCAGAGGCTAAAGGTACCCGTAATATCTCACAGCTTCTCCCTGCAGACCAATTTTTCCTGTTCTGGAGTCCTCACAGAGACAAAAGGCTTCAGGTAGAGATTTTGCCCCTTAAACCATCCTAAATACTCCCGAATAACCTAAAATAAAATTGGGCAATATCTTCACTAAATCATTCGAAAAGTTCGCAATATGACATGCAACCTTTCTCTTTCCCTAGAGCACACGCCCAGGTTAGCAAGGCAAGAGCAGGGAGGCAAAGTGCTGCGGCTGAAGCCAGAGGCATCTTAAGGTAGGAAGGAAATTGTCCTCATCTGCAAAGTCAGAGGGCTATCTCGGCATTCATAAAATCCCAGGCATAGAGCAGGATGTCGGTGCAATAAACGCATCATCTGGGAGCACACTCCAACTTTATTTATTTATGCAATAATTCCAATAAGCCTCCAGCACTGTTGTGATAAAGAAGCAAGGGCTGCTCCTCCATTTTTTAAGGTATAAAATCCAGCTGTGACTCATATCCTCTCTGTTCTTAAATAAAAGTCACCAATCGCAAATAAAAGAGAAGAACTACATAGTTTTTATACTGGAAGACCTCAAGGTAAGTTCAAGTGAATTGCAGCCAAGTGGGTATCTTTATTCATTGTTTCCCCCTTAGAAAATGAAATCTGAGGTCTAGGTAGTTGAAAAAGCTCTTCTTTCAGAAGACTCATCAATCCAGTATTAAATGACTAAATTTCATATGTCAGTTAGCCATAAGAAGAATGACACATTCATTATTAAGGTAGTGTCTTTATTAGGCCAATTAAAAAGTCACAAATGAGTGCAACCAAGAGAGAGAGAGAGAGAGAGAGAGAGAGAGAGAGAGAGGTAGAAGAAGGTAGGAAAAACATTA
This sequence comes from Candoia aspera, assembly GCF_035149785.1. NCBI lineage: Eukaryota > Metazoa > Chordata > Lepidosauria > Squamata > Candoiidae > Candoia > Candoia aspera. The sequence continues at coordinate 664,034 of NC_086157.1, forward strand.
ACTTTGGGCACATAATGTGGAAACCATGATCATAAAGTTGGGCAGGTCAAATCAGTGTTTTTCAAAGTGGGTGGTTATTTGAAAACGACCAAAGAAAATAAAGAACAAAGAAAAGGTAGTGAATGAACACCCTTTTAAATGGGCAGCTAATACGCTGCATATCTCTTTTAGTTGCTGGGAGATGCTGGGGTTAAGGTTGGCTTGCTAGAGTTGGTATGTTGGCTTGTTTGTTAGGTTTTAGATTAGAGACTCTAGCTTGCCTATGCCGGCACGGACATCCTTGGGGTAAAATGGACGGTGGCTGCACATCTGGCCTCCTGGTCCAAAGGGGCCCAAACCGAAGGACATCATCTTTCCTGCTAGCCGGGAATGCTGCACATGGCCTGGCCATGCCTGAGGTTCAGAACTTACAGTACGCCTTTCCTACCTTATTAAAAAGAATTAAGGGAAAGCCTTGTTTGACCAAAGCCAGGATGGGCAGCAGAAATCGATATCTGTGGGCCCATCTGGGGACATTCATAGCATATGGGAGATTGCAACCTGGAATGAAAGAGGAGAGAGAAGTAAAGAATATGAGACAGCAGATGAAATGAAGGAAGGAAAAGGAGAATAAATAGCTGTGTGTCTGTGAAACCAAGAGAAATGGGAAGGATGTAATACTGGTTAGTATTTTATTCAAAATACATAGTTTAAACATAAGCCTCTTTGGCAAACAAGAATGAATATAAGTCTAGAAGCATGCCTGATGGGAACCAATTTACCAAACACAGAGACAATCAAGACCTGTTGTTCCAGGGGATGGGGTCCTGGGGCTGGGTTAGAGGAAGACAATTTGTGGGACAGTGTGGTGGTTAGAGAGCTTCTCCAAGGACCTTGCATTTCCCAGGGGTCCCTTTGACCTTGCAGCAAGTGTCAAAGATATACGTTAGGTGAATTGCCCAGATTTTGGGTAATTCCAGTCCTCCAGATGTGCTGGATGTGGTTAGCCTGCAGTCATGTTGCTGTGGATTATGGGGGTTGAAAGACATCAGGTGTGTGTCTGTAGGAGTGGCTGTATTATGCTAAGTGGATGGCTTGTCCTTGCCAAAGATATTTGTATGCACCCAGGAGGCTACGCAAACTAATGGAGGAAGTTTTGCTCCTTGGGGCTCCTGGGAGAAGCTCTGGTAAAATTCTGACCTCCTAAATCCTCAAGTTCCATGAGGGTTTGGATCCACCTGTAACCACAGCCTCCAAAGTAAGAAGCACTTCTATTTTTTGTTTGTTTGTTTGTTTCATTTCCTGCATTGGTTCGTATTTTGTTTCCTTACATGGAGAACTGTCATGTAGGGAAGTGTTTTGCAGTGATTAGCAGGCAGCCATTGCAACATTCTTCAGGCTGGGACCATCTTCTCCCCAGCCCCATCCCAGGAAACAGCATCTGAAAGTGAAGTGGAAGCTGGCAGGGCCATCTTGGTCCAGGGTGGCAAGTCCCTAACCGAGAAATGGTGGTGGAGGAGGAGGTCAAGAGGGAGAGCCAGAAGGCAGACGTCAATAGACGGTCTTCCTTAGCCCACTCTAGAAAACGCTTCCTCTCCGGATGCTCTTCAGCAGGACTTTCGTGGAGCCCAAAAGCATTTCTGGTGGAATCTCTCTTGCGAGACCGATGCTTTGCAGCATCTCTGCCTGCTTCCTACCTTCCTTTTATTAAAAGAATCTTTTTTAAAAAGTCAGGCAGGACCAGGAGTTGGGGGCCCCCAGAGTGATGTCTGAGGATGCGCTGGGCCCAAGGCCTTGTGTTGCTGCCCCTTCCTGGTTGCACAACGGTGTTTTAGCAGGAGGCTGCCTTGTCCAGCTGGCAGTTTTTGAAAATGCTGCCCAATAAGGGAACGGGAAAGGGAAAGGAAAGGGAGTAGCATCACGTGGAGCAGAAGCTCACACTGCATCAACATTCCATCATCTCCAGCGCGGAACAGCATTTCCCATCCTATGGCTACAGTCCATGTTTACTGCCATTCGTCACGTACATTTTAATGTGGAATCTTAAAAGAAAAGTCCCCGCAAAGTAATCAAAGCAATTCTTTCACCCTTTTATTCCTTCCTTTTTCCCTGGTGTGACTCATTCTTTCCCAATGAAACAAGATAAATGGCATTTTTACTAGAATCTGTCTATTACAAGATGATTACATTCAGATTAAAGAACAGTAAATTTACAGACGATGCAAATATATCAAAGATGGTGAGCTCATTTAAAAGTGTCAGGAAAATTTACAGGTTGTATATATAAACCAGAAGCCTTTAAAGGCCCTTCTCTGTTGTCATCTGCTGCTCAATCAGAATAAGATGGTGCAGTAGGAGGACTGAATCTTTTCTCAAATCCTCGCCCCTCTCATTCCGAGCCTAGCTCCACCATCTGTGCCATGACAGGAAGGGCCTTGTTGCCACCATCCATCTCCTGAGCTTCTGTGAAAATCCTGCATCCCTTCTTTCTTGGATCAGGGCTGGAAGGAAGCTCTGGGTTGCAGTTAAGGTAGAGAAAGTCTCCAATGGAGTGGATGTGGTTATTGCACCACAAATACAGTAACGTGGCTGGTGGGGACTGTTTTTTTAAAAAAAAATTCTTCTGAGGTCATCTGTGGAACCTGTTTTCTGACTTTTCTACAGGGCTTGCCTATACTGAACCATGTGGGCCACCCATCACAGTTGCTTCCCCACAATACCGAGTCAGCTTCCTCATCCTTTTATCCTGACTCTGGCAAAGATGAGTAGCAGCAAAATGATGGTGAATCTGCCATCACCATCTGCTCCTGCTCAGAAGGACCTTTATGTACCCAGCAACCCTAATTAAGTAACTGGCATTATTACGCTTTTGTATCAAAAAAGCAGAGAATGGATAATTTCCCCCTTTTCAGGTGCTTCTGATTGATTGCGTCTTCACTCCTGGCCTGCAGAAATGCTGGTGTCTGATCTGGCAGCTGCAGTTCTATTTTGTTGTATGTAAGTCACAGCTCCTTGTATAGGGATGGTGTCCCACTTAGTTGGATACATCAGGTTCAACAGATACTGGATGAACATCTGCACTTCTACATGAGCTACGAGCAGAAGTTTGATGAAGGTGATAAATCCAATCCTTTCCATCTAAGAACCTTAAGATTCCAAATTTATGTCTTGAGACCTTCTCATCAGGATTGTGACAAGACCCTATTGGGTAGCCACCAATGAAGATGGTCTGGGAGCTTCCAGAAATACAGAAATCTGTAGATCAACCTGGCTTCAGGGCTAACCTTGGCTGGGGTTTTAACTTCTTTAAGTTCATCCCATGGGCTGTGGATGTGCTTCCATGACTAGTTCAAGATGTATCTTCTAATCTCCCTAACCTTAGACTGCCAGCATAATTGGGGCAATGTCACCTTCCCTGCGGAGGCCCTTCTCTTTGAGCTCACTGGGAAAGATATTCCCAGGACCTTCTTTGTATGAACTTGTAACGATACAACAAGTGTGTGACTGTGCTGAAAGTCACTGCCCAGGGCTGCATTTGGCAAGAGACTGAAAGGCCTTTCCATTTGCTAGGGATGGCAGAAATCCAGAAGCAAATCCCTGCCTTGCCACACGGTTCCTTGGGTGCCCCAAAGAGTTCATTTTCTCTAGTTTATTCCAGAATGCCAACCTCACAGAGTTGCCCAAAAGCTCAAATATTATTTTTTTATTTTTTATTTTATTATTAATTGTTCAAGATATAATTAAGGTACATAATGCAGAATATAAGACCAATAGAATACAAGTCTAAAAAAGAGACAGGAAAAGCTAAAACAGTGCAGGAATAAGCAAAAAAGCATATCAGACCAGTGGCTCCTGACCTTTTCCAGCTCAGGTATAAAAGTACGTAAAAGTTAATCTCTTACTATTAATTAACCATTTAGTAACATCATTTCTCTAAAATCAAACCATTCAATCACCAAAACCTAAAATCAAGACTTCATTCTTTTGCGTTACAAGCAAATAGTCCAAAAGCGGCTTCCAGATAGAAGCGAATCCAGTTACAGTGTTTTCTCTTATCAATGCTGTCAGTTTAGCCATTTGTGCCAATTCCATCAACTTAATCACCCCGTCCTCCGGTGAGGGAATGTGTGCATCCTTCCATCTTTGAGCATATAGGAGTCTTGCTGCTGTTATCATATATAAGAACAGAGTCCCATGTTGCTTCTCAAGCTGTTGGTCCATCAAGCCCAAGAGCAACAGCTCCGGTTTCAGTTGTAAGTCCACTTTAAGAATCTTTTGAATAGTCCTACACATTTGGTTCCAGAATTTCTTAGCTTTTCCACAAGTCCACCATAAATGATAGAAAGTTCCTTCCCCCTGTGAGCATTTCCAACTGACATTTGAAATCCCATTATACATTTTAGACAGCTTATCAGGAGTTAAATACCAACGATACAGCATTTTATAAAAATTCTCTTTCAAGTTATAGTTCCAAGTGAATTTCAGACCATTGTTCCACAGGTTTTCCCATTGTTCTATCATAATATTGTACCCAAAGTTCTTAGCCCATTTAATCATACAAACTTTACCATATTCATCTTCTTTGCCTCTATTATATCTTAAAAAAATCAAACCAACTTTGAATCATTATGGAAAAATAGAATCATACAGCCTTGAAATCAATCCACATACTTATTCTTAATTTCTTATCCCACCTCATAATAAACCAGAACATTTATTTGTCTCCATATTACACACAGGACATTTTTTATAAATGAACCAAGGAGCCCGAGTGCCCCCCTTAGAAAGTCTGCAAAGAACTTCCCCCATCCCAGAGCTACCTCATTCTTGAAACAAACCCTGAGACAAACAGACCAGTCACTATCTTGCAAGTCGAACTGCAGCTCCTTCCTGAGCAGCACATACCCATCAGCATGCCTCCACATTCTGGATTCTCACAATCGGGAAAAATGCCTCCTTCTTGATATATCTGTTCCTTCAGGAAGCCCTCAGCCAACTGATACCTTTTAAAAATAATATGCCTAACATCTTGCAAAATAGCTTGAGTAGTTTCATGGAGAATCTGTGTGAAATCAGCACGCAGCTCAGCACAGAGTCCTGAAACGGTCCGCTTAAGGTCTTCCATACTCCAGTAAGTAAAATCGAGCTCCCTCTGGAGGACTTCCAGAAGCTGTTGAATGATATTGACAAAACAAAAAGTATGCAGACCAGCAGATGCAGCGTCCAAGGCAAGTGAGCAGAAAGCTGAAAACCCAAAACATCAAATTAAGTGCGTAGGACAGTTACATCCTTCAAATTAGATACAAAAATAGGAATGGAGAGGTGCTTATTTTTCCCTCAGTCCTCCTTAAATTTTAAATGGGAAGTAAGCCAGCAGTTAAAGGAAGATTTTAAGAGTAATCCAGAAACATCAACATTTAACAGCAAGAGCTTCATTTCTTCTTGCTGTGGAGAGTTTCTTGTGAGGTACAAATCTTGAAAAAAATAAATTGGGTGATCTGGGAATGAGAAAGGCTCGACCTAGTGTCCCAAAGGGGCTTCAGCATGGTCTGGAAAATGATGGTACCCCCGACTCCCGTCTCCTCTTACCGGATTAGCACCAACGCTGTTGATGATCCTCAGGCTACGGGGTGACGTTCCGAAGTGCAAATGGGGCGATTCTGCGTATTTTCTATCCATGAAAACACTCTGGGGCAACAGGAAAAGCACCCCCAAAAAGAGTCCCACGCTGCCAGGTCTGCCCACTGAACTCACGGGCAGTCTGTTCAGTCAGCCATCTTCCCTTGAGAGCCAAGCTCAAATATTGTTCTGAGCCTCTTGGAAATAGGGCTACATACTCATCAAGCACCCTGGAGTATAACTGTCCTCAAGAAGCCTCTCTGTTAGTTCTTGTAGCCTGGGGGTGGGGATTTTTTTTTACTCCAGGTGCTGCCATAGTTCAGAGGGCAGAGCAGGAGTAAATTTACGGTGTTTCCTGCCTGTCCCCAGCAACTCAAGGTAGGCAGGAGTGAATCTGGTTGCAGGGCCAACTTCCAAACTAGTAGGAGGGGTTAGGAAATGGAAATAGTGTTTATCCAGGTGAGATAGTTTATTTCTGGGCCAGCTGTGGTATGTCTAAAATTGCAAAAAAGCAGTTGATTTTATTTCCCTTTTGTGTGGAGAAGGAGAGAGAGTTGAGGGCCATCTTGTTGTTCCAGGATCTGTGGCGTCTCAGGGACAGGGATTTGCTTTAATCTCCCCCCCTCCCCCCCACGTTCTTACTGATCCACTGGAGGTGATCCTACATGATCCAACTGTTTCAAGGCTGACAGAAGTGAGATTAATTGCGGAGACTGTAAAAGGTGTGATGTAGAAATGCTCTCATTCCATGCAAATTCAGTTCCTGAATGGATCAGAATGAAGTATTTTTCTTCTCTGTATTTGTTATGATTAAGAAGACATTTTCCATGCTTTGATTCACACATCTGCACCAGTGTGCCCCGTGAGTTCACCTTGAGACTATCATATGCATGTCACAATAAAATAATTGGGTATCGTTAACAAGATGATTTCTGGGATCGTAATAGAACAAAACAAAGGGCTCAAAGTCTAAATCATCTTGGCCCAAGTTCTCACGCACCGGTGCACAAGAACCTGACATTCAAGGGTGTGCATTGATCCCCATCATTCTGTTAATCACAACCAGCAGCTCTGTAGGAAGATGTAATTGAATGAGTTGCTAATGTGTGGGATGTGGGAAGCCCTTTGAGGAAAATTATGAGATTGCTTTGTGTCGCTGGCTCTTAGTCTATTTCACAAATAGCAGATCAGGTCCATTTTAAAAATTGAGGCTGTCACACAACCATTCCACAGCCTGAAAAATATGATCTTGCACTGTTTCAAGCACCTTTCAGGGCAAATATCTAAAATTAATATTCATAGAGCAGATTATTATTATTATTATTATTACTGTTATTACTGTTAGTGTTTCTTACACTCCCATTTCAGGAAAAAACATACAGTTTTAATTGCAGGGGGCGTGGGAATTGAAGGATATAAACTCAAAGATTCAGATGCACCACGTATGTGTATACACACACACATACGTACTGTACAAACAGAAGAGACGCACTACTGACACTCAAATATGAAGCAAAAATAATTACATGTAATAATAGAAGTGAAGCCATGACTTTATTGATAGTGGTGCATTTTTTAAGAATCAGGCACTTCTATATGGGGTCTTTGCTTGCTCCAAAATCTATTCCTCACCTGTTTCATCTCATGCCATCGTTTCTATTCAATAGCTAAGCTACTTCATTTGTGGACAATTTAGCTGCTGTGCATATGAAAAGTCAGTGAAGGGACTCTTTTTTGAAATGCTGCATACATTTACACATGTACACATGCAGATTATGTAAGTCTTAGCCACTGCCTTACTGTTGGTTGCATTTATCTAGGCATATGCATCCTCCTCCTCCTCCTCCTCTTCTTCCTCATCCTCATCCTCAAAAATCCCAGCAATTCCTACAAGGAGAAGCTGCAAAGTCATCAAGCCACCTTTCCCCTTTGAAGGGAGGCTGAAAGCCCGAGGTCGGTAGGCCGGGTGAGGCAAGGGCTTTTGAGGAGAGGAGACCCCCATCCACCCGTGCTGACAAGCTGCAGCATTCCAAAGAGTTGCTTTACAGACTTTTCATGTACCCAGCAGCTGAACCCTAGGGTTTATGGATTACATGAAATTCTTTTTAAGAAATGGAAACTGGAGAATGCGGAAATGCTGTATCATTGTGGACTGCCAGATGCTGCCACTCCTTGGTCTAGAACCTGATGGGAATATAGGCTGACTTAGGCCCAGGTCCAATCACTGTTAGGCAGGCAATGGCTTAATGACGGAACCGGATAATAATTTCTCACATACGTTTCGTGCTACAGTGAGACCAACAAACAGCCTCTGAGAATGGAGAAAGGAACTGTGTATGAAATCACAGGATGTATAATTGCTAGAAATGTTTAAGTTCAAGTGGAAATTAATAATGGCATTTAAAAATTAATAACTTCCAAGTCTCAAAGTGTAATGCTTTACAAAGGTGTGTTGGATGTGCAGTTTTATTGTTTTGGAAAAGTTCTTTCTGACAGTTGGGATGCTAAATCACAAACATTTTTGACAGGAAAGGACTCAGAACTGGGGGGCCTTGGCTTGTCAGGAAAAAATAAGTCTTGCAAGAGCAAAAGAGGAACAAGGAGACTGAGCAAACGGCAGAATTCTGTTGTTATGGAAACTGGATTTTGAAAGGTTGTTTTTTTTTAAATAAAAAGACCCATTTTCTAAAAAAAAAAAATTAGAACAGTCCAATAAGATTAATTAGGGTGATCAAGCTCAGTTACCAAAGAACAAAACACCCTAAAAAATAAAAGCTCATTGGTGATTTTAATCAGGAGGTCTTTTCCCATCAACACAGCCGCAGGGAATCTGAGCTGTGGTAACATCTAGTTTAAATGTGTGTTTCTGTCACATTTTAAAATATTTTACATACATTTCTTTTAGCACATCTGTTGAAAATATTACAGAGAATTTTAAAAAATCAGTGAACAAATTCAAAAAAATAAAGGAATATTACTGTTTGTTATAGTGAATGACCATCTAGATGTAATATTATTGCAAATAAGACCAAAATACTGAAGTCTGACCCCACTGATAAAGATAATGTTTTTTGAAGTTTTTCTTAATGTTCCTGATCACTGGGAGGACTATTTAAAAATCTGTTAATGAGTGTTAAATAAGTGTTAATGATTTAATAATATATTATTCTATGATTCTAAGTGCAAGGCTAGTTTATTGTTAAGACATGAAACATGCATGTTTTTCTGTGTGGCACCCTCCTTTTTTCTTCTCTCTTTCCCTCTTTTTCCTTTTTTGTTCATATAATGAAAATAAAGAACAATTTTATTAAGAATTAGAAAAATTGAGTGTTAAGAGGACTGGTGGGACAACTGGTGGGTGCTGAAAAGAACCCAAAATCCATGTATTGATATATGTTTCATGTGAACTGTTTGGGAAATTGGAATAATTCAAATACAGTATAGACCTACTTTTTACTTTTTGACTTGACTCTTCAAAATGTAGGTATAAATTACCCAATTCCCTGAAGCCAATTTAGTGGCCTGCTAGAACCACTGAAATGGAGCAGAGCTTATAACACAGCTGAGAAGCTGGCACAGAAAAAGAAAATTATCTTAGATAGCTTCAATGAGCATGCCAGAGAAACACAGGTTATTGATCTTACACATTCAGCCCTCCCAAGCATAAAGAATCACACACTTAGATTAGGTTAAGATAAGTAAAAGAATTTATTACTGACTTTATTGTTGCTTATGTTACATCCATCTTGGTGGAAAAGACGAAGTTCCTTTGTTCTTCTTTTCTTTCTAAATACATAGTTTGCCCTAAACTGTCAGCCCTACAGCTGCCAAGAGCTGCGTGGAAGAAAGGGGCTGAATTCTTCATCAAGGTCTGAGCACATGGCCCTGATGAAGAGAGCAGCATCCATGCTGCCTGCTTGATTGGTGGAAGAAAGGGAAGAGAGAAAGAGGAAGTGGGAGTGGCAACAAACAGCTTCCTCAGAGTTGCATTGTGGGACAACTTAATTTACATGCTAATTCACATGCAAATGAGGCATGCTGGATTTGCCAGGACTTCTAACATTCCCCAGTTGCTCTTCACCTCTGTTTTAAAGATTGAACAATGCAATGTGCTTCTAATTTGCATTATGACCTTTCATCCCATAAAGGAGGCTAGTTCTGTTAGCCATACTAGTTCTGCAGAAGAAAGAGTGATTGCAACAGACAAGTTCTCATATCTGAACATCTTTGAGGCATCACGTGCCATCTCTCAGGGCTCCACCTGCATGTGGGAATCAAGGGCAGACCCCATAGCCTTTTTTTCTTTGATGGATTGGAACAGCTTGCAGAGTTAACATGGAAAATCTGAAAAGATTATAGGGATGTCAAACCTCCTTAAGCTCCCCACATGAGAAGTTGAGAGCAGAATCTGGGCAGTATGAATTACTGACTTTCCTCACCTGCTGCCTAGTCTTATCCAAGTCCAGAGCTTGTCTATATCCCAACTGATGTTTTCCTAGACTGAGGAATTTAGCCGTCTCTGTGATGGGTGCCCTTTTGGGGAGGAGGGTGGGATTGAGAAACACAAGAAACATTATTTCCTATCAGCATGACTAACCTTCCATCACTCGATGCTGGACCACCTTGTACTGTGGACAGGGCTGAAGCCCAACCCATCTGGACAACTGGTATGGAAAGATGCTATAAACCCCATTCATCAGCAGTAGGAAAGAGATTCTCCATGGTCTCTATGGTCATTTGATCCCTTTTCTCCCTAGGAGATATGAAGTGAAATACAAACAGGCCTTAATAATCAAACCCTTTGGGATATTGGCTGACTGCTCAAATGTTGAGTTGCTCTGCAGAACACGGCAAATACTACCAAGGAACTCCACAGACTCTCAACAGCAACTCTCTCAACAATGACAACTCTGAGTGAATGTCTCATATTAACCATCCAACATTTAAGAGTCTTAAAGGATATGAAATATGTTTCTTGTGATCTTAAAATAAAATTAATACAAGAGGGGAAGGGGAAGAAGGAGAAGGAGAAGGATTTCTCTGCTTGCCGTAGAAAAGATAAGTGGGACTTCCTTGAGAGGACTGGAAGAGCTGTGATGGTGAGGCTGTGCCTGTGAGGTTCGGGGTTGTTTGCGATTTTTCTGTTGTGTGTGTGTAGTTCTTTTACTTTTCTGCAAGTATTCGGTGGAAAGGGTATTTTCCTGTGCTTTTGGAGGAGAATTCCACGGTTTGGCTTTACAGGCTGAGAAATCAGTTCCCTGGACAACTTACTTGTCCCTGGGCCTCATCAGTTTTTCTGCTGGGAAATGCTTGTTGGAGCAGAAGAGCAGGAGTAGGAAAAAGGCATTTTGCATTCTGAGGGGTAGCTACCGTACCACCTCTGATTTTTCTTAGCTTTGGGGAGAAGTTAGTTCCTGTTTAGTTTCTCTCTGTTAAAAGCCTTTTCAATGATGGGACTTGGCTGCCCTCACAGTCATCGTGACCCCTCCGTTGCCGGGAGCCATTTGCTAAGGGCATCCTCTCAAGGTTCAGAATGTGCCTGTTGACCCCAAGATGACAGGTACTGTGTCATTTCAATTTACACTCTTATTCTTCATGATTACTTTGCCTAATTATGATTGCACATGTGATATTTTAAAAATAAGAAAACTGGTCTTCAGGAAAAGGGTAGGAAAACACGACGTCTGTAATGGAAGGCAGGATCTTCTGTGAGGCAAAATACACTGAAATTTGTAAAATATAAGCTGCAGGTAGAATACTATTCTTAATAAACACTTATCCCACTTATATGGTTGAGTTTAAAGAAGCTGTTCTGCTACATTATTCGGAACAAATTGTTCTGAGAGAAATTAATAAATTAATTATCACATGGATGAAGTTAATAATAAACATGTAAGAAAAGAAAATATCTCCCTTGCTCATGAGGAGTATATATTAGCTATATTTTCAATGACTCTTCAAGACATTGAAATAGGTTCAGGAATTGATCAAAGTTATATCCAAAATTTAATGTTGCATTTACATCATTTTTTTTAATGAAACTTTTTTTTCTGGAACAGAATTGTGGAATGTGAGGTGGTTACTGTTCACCTTAATTCCTGTTAGTGTCTCTGAAATAGCTTCTGCTGTGAATGAGTTTCCCATAATTTATTCAATTTTGTCAATACTTGTCTATGATTTTGCAGCTGAAAAGTCTGGATTTGGCAAGCCCTCAACTTCATCTTTCATTTAAAAATGACTGCCGCAATTTTGAAGAAAAGGCTTTCATTCTGAGGGAGCACACAAGACAGTCTCTCTGGGGAAGCTACTGAAAACAAACAGGTTCTGCTTTTTAAAAATAGCATGTCCTACTCATAAATATGGAAGAAGCCACAACTCTCATCTGTAACCTGGTCAAACTGGGCTGTCTAGAACGGAATTGAGCAAACATTATTTTCTACCATTTTTAATGCAAACAAGTTTCACTATCATTTTCTGTAATGTAACATCTGGTTTTCCATATTACATTTTTATATGACATTTGTGGGAGCAATATGGCTAAATAAGATAAATGGCTTATTTTCCAAGTGCTTGAACTCAAACAAGAGCACTTTCAAATACTCAAAAAAAAAAAAAGCACTCTCTTTCCCTGGAGATCCTTGCTGTATGATTATGGTAAATTCGTTGCAGTAAGTTTCACAATGAAATGCAATTGATGTTTATTTTATCACATGCAGAGTGTAATCAACACACATTTCTCTCCAGAACTTAGACTCTTGCACACGCAAACACAATGGGGAAAATAAGGTAGTAAGATGACCACCTTTAGTTAATGATACAGGAGAAAAATGAACCAATGGCAGGATTGAAAAAAGCTTCCCAACACGAAAAAGTAGGAAATTATTCTGCCCCTTTCTGAGGCTGTACCACCCGTGACCTCTGGGAGCCTGACAGGCTTGGCTGCTAAAAGGGCAGCATCTTTGTGGCTTCCACTGAGGTGACAAAGGGGTTCAGGTAGGCCTTCCAGGTGGACCCGACTGCATAGACAATCTGATCTGTTTGGAGAGTTCTTGTTGTGTGTAATTTGAATTCATCAGTCACAGAGCCTACTAAAAAAACTTTTAATTCTACCATTAATTCTACAAATTTACTTATTTATTATTCAAATTTCTATCACCGCCCATCTCCCCCAAAAAAGGGGGACTCTGGGCAGTTAGGGTTAGGAGTACTAGGGTTAACTGTCCATGGGGTCTCCCATATTCCCCTGATCAGCAGGGATTAGAGTCACCAACAAACAAGGTAGGAAACTTCCCTGCTGCATTCAGGAACCATCTGGCTCCATCAGTCACTTGGGTTGGGTCCTGGTCCTGCAGGGCTTGCATTGGATGCTAATCCAGGAATGATCTCTCCACACAAATCCTCAGAATCTACCAGCTCCACTTCAACAGAAGACAAAATCTGCTGCAGGCGTGGGACAAAAATCACTGCAAAAGTCTGTAGTTTCATGCAAGGCCTGATCCTGAGCCGCTCTTGAGTGGGTAACTTCAGTGAGAATATTCTTGTCTGTCTCTCCCAGGATAAGTCATTTAGGAGAATCCAGTGCTGATGTCGGTGCTATCAAAAATGCAAATACGGTAAAATCCTACTTTTTTAAGGTGGGTAAACATTTTTCCTCCTCATACAAACAGTATTAATTCTAGATATATCCCATGTCCTCAGACACCACTGATTTATGTGTCATAGATATACAGTATTTGATAAAGCGTTGATGGAGAGGATAGGGCAGTAGGATGACAGGACAGATTATACATAAAGATCCACTCTCCAAGAAGATAATTTCTTGGCAGTTAATAAAGGAGAATTATGGAGGAGTGTCAAGCTTTATCACAGACCCTGGACTTCCGGATATACTTCTCTGGTTACCCAACTGCCATCTGTTATTACAGAAAAGGCAACTTTAATAAATTTATTTTTATTTGATATTTATACACAAAAATAAAAATAAAATAAAATAAAATAGGGTTTGGATTTAGAAAAAGAAGGTTGGGAAGACTGTAAAGGGATATTGACTTGATGGTCTATCCTTACAGCTTTCAATGTGAAAACAGTTTTACCTGGAGGACATACAGTACATCTTTGGCTGTTTGGGGTTGGATCGTAACTGGTAAAATAAAGCTTAACCTTAGTTATAGCAGATTCTCAGTTTCTTTTCTTTAAACATACATCCCCTGACATCCATGCCAGACAGCAAGGCAGTCTCTTGTCACAGTTCTTGTCAAAGCCCGTGAGTTTCCAGGTGCAACTAGAATATGTCGAATGTAGACTAATCTCACGTTTATGCCATAACGAGGGCAGCTAATCTGGGGCTTGTAGGCATTTATCTTTGCTCCTGTCAAGAGTGACTTCTGAGTCACGCTTCCCTCCCCCTCAAGCTTTTGGTGGTAGATCAGCTGCCTTTTAAATTTTATTCACCAAATATATTGGAATGTTTTTTGCCTGTTGATGTCAATGAGATCTTCTGAAGAGTCACAGAGTTGTTCCTGTTGGAGTTTGTGCAGAGTGCTTGAAAGCATTTGGCCCAAGAGATCAACAAGGTTTAAGTGTTCAATGACCTTATGTGGGAAACTGAAGCCATCCTCCACTTCATTGCTTGATTTGCATTTCAGTAAGCCAGCTCTGCCAGAGCCTGTTCCTTGCTGTCTTGCTTCTCCTGTTTTGCAGCCTCTTTTTTCTGCTCAGCACACTTGCGTGTGTGCGTGTACTTGTAATATGTTTTTTTTTTTTTGTATTTAAGGACTTTGCCCATCCAGGGCTCTGGATGAGGAAACTGTTTATGTTCTATGCTTTGTCTGAATACAATTATTTTTGTTGAAATGCCTGGTGTCTTCTTTCTGATCTCTCGGGCCAAACACTTTCCAGCACTCTGCACAAACTCCAACACTTCCAATGTTCTAAAAAATTCTGATTAATAAAACAATTCACATCATAATTTGGGAAAAACAGAGGCTCGTGTGGTTGAGAAACATTTAGGGTTCGGCCCCAAAATAGATTATAGAAGTTTTAAAAAATCCAGAACGTAATAGCACCCCTTTTCCATGCAATATTGTTGCCAAAGTCCTCAGGCATCAAACTCATCCTGAAGATTTAACCTTCATGTCCTTGTGGTAAAATAAAAAGAGATGGTGTTAATATGACTAAATAAATAGTAATAGTACACTGAGCAAGTTCTGTGAGGAAAAGAGGAAGGAAGGGGGAGGTAACATGGGAGAAATGCTAAGCAGCACTTTAGGCACCTTGTCTGGATGGCACTGCCAGATTTAGGCTTACCCGGAAGCTTGTTTGGGCACCCTACTCAGAAATCGCACGCCACGGTATGTAGCAGGAATTCTTTGACCTATTTTGATGGGTGGTTCATGAGTTGCAAAAGAGTTGCAAAAAATGGAAGGGAAGGGTGTTTTCGCAGAGGAAGACATGATGGCCAACCAGCTAAAATTCCCCTTTGCAATATCTGCATCAGAGAACCAATTTTTCATAAAATGCATCATTATAATTCCTGTTTTAATGCTTATGATTAAGTTTGCAGTGCAAATTTGGGACTCTTTAACCCCAAAGCAAATCCTTTGACAGGTACATAGGAAAATAGCCTTTATTTATTTACCTTCCAACACATTTTGATGGATGGATGGATGGATGGATTGATTATATGTCATCAAGTCAGTGTTGACTCTTAGCAACCACATAGATAGATTTTCCCCATGACAATCTGTCCCTAACCTGCCAACACATTTACCTACTGAATTTATTTGCGGTTTTCAGTTTACATTCCCCAAACCCTGCACAATGTAAATCAAGCTATCAGGCTTTTCTTAGTGGCTATAACTTGGCAGAAACTTTCCAGAAACACGACGCAACCGGGCTAGTGAAGAAAGTGCCTTGTGTATGAGGACAGAAGCCACATCAAAGAATTGATGGATTTCTGACAGGAAGGGGCACTGCTAACGACTTACACCAAGTTTTCAGCTCAGCACCCATGCCTCCCTCACCTTTCTGAAAGTGCAACGGAAGGCCTGCTTTGCACCTCTCAGGCCTGCGCAGGGTGGCAATTGCTTATTTATGTTTTCAGCACTTCTGTCCTGTAAATCCCAGCTCCCAATGTATCTTTCAGGCTGGACTAAGGAAAGTCACTTGGGAAATGGCCCCGGTTCTGCAGAAGGTTTGATCCAAGGAGCACCCTTTGGACTGGGAAGCCTTCAGGCCATCTTCTGCTAGGATGGATAGTCCTTCTGCTTGTGGGAAAAAAAATGAATGGGCTGTATTATAGGTGCAAATTTTGGGACAGAGATTTGTAAAGTAAACACTGAACAGATGATGCAAAAAACTGAAGATGGACGCACAAAATGTAGAGTCTGGTATTAACAGGCACCAGTGACCAAAAAATGTTTCAGAGCCACAAAAGAAACTTGGTTAAGGCATACCTGCCAAACACACACTCACGCACACACACACGCCTCTCTGTGTGTATGACATTACATGTTGGCTTTTTGCCACACCACCTGTGGATAGCAGGTCTTAGAAGTTGAGGAAGCAGTTCCAGAAGATCAGATTTTGCTGGCAGCCCACCTTGGATGAATCACCACTTGGAAAGGCTGCCTCCAAAGAAATGTATTGGTGAGTCACTTAGTGCCAATTTGTTCCCACCTGAGTCACTGTGGGATAGCATTAAGAAATGTGCTGCTCCTGACTGTTTTTATTTTAAAATTTCCCTGATTCATAACACTGCAGTTCTTGCCAAGGTCTCCTGAATCATTACTCACAGCTATACTTGATGAAAGAACATAGGGGCCCATTTGTGAACCAGTTATTGATACATGTCTTTGAATAATTTCACAAATATTCCACATCCCATTCCACATCCCATTTGTGGAATGGCTGATACCCCCTGGGGTGCAGCTCAGGTTGGACTTCAAGGCCAACATCTGTGGCCCTGCAGCCCAAATGGCTTCCAGGTGATGAAGGAACATAATATCGAGCCTTTCTCCTCCTCTTCTGCCTGACAGCAGAGAAGAAAAGTCTTGGAGAATGCGATCTCATCTGGAAGTTTAGATGCCACCTTTGGCTCTGCCCCTTCTCATCTCACAGCCCCGTGTCTTCATCTCTGGGGCACTGGGGGAGTGATGTGTGGGCAGGACACCCTCCGAGCTGCAGAGCCTGCAGGTCTCTGTGATTCAGTGAGGCCTCCCAGCCCCATCGGAGATCCTTCTGACGACCCATCGACCTGAACCTCTTGGTGTGATGTGGGAAGAAAGGTATCAGCTCTGGGCGTTTATTCTTTCTGGCTCCATTCCTGCCCTTTCTGCCGTGCTGGTTACAGTGGCCTTATTTTTCAGAGGTAATCTCAACATTTCACACATAATAGTTATTGCGAAGCAGCTGGGAATACACTTTTATGGAAACCCCAGAAGCCAAGCAAGGTACTTGTTCTTGTTTCCCCAAGGGAAGCGTTTAAATCTTATTCGGTTAATTTAAAACAACACTTGAGCAGTAAATAAATTTTAAAAGTTCGCTTAGCCTTGCACAGTAAAACACTGATTTATGACCACAGCATCTTAATGATAGCTTTATTATATTAAATTATTTATTGCCAGAGATTCAAGCAAATGCTTAATGCAAAGCCAATGGTTCCCCCCTCTTTCCAAAGAGATTCCATCCCTTTCATTTTCCTGTTCTTAGCTAAAGGAATAACTTACTTGAAATACATGCCAAGGCTTTTATTTAGCACCATCATGCTCTCCCTTTCCTCCATGCCTGGTGATACACTTCCAATAGTCCCTTTATCTTCACAGCAACATTTGGAAGAACTTAAGATCAGAGGCAGCACCTGAGCCAGCATCACCCAATTTGCTTCATAGATGATCAGGAACACGAACATGGATCAGTTTCCAGGAGTGTTTTTGCCAGTCCAAACCAGTTCTCTGATGCTCTGCTGGCCTCCAGGGATGAAGCGCTTTGCAATGCTCTGCTACATTCCACTTTGCACGTCTTCCATTCTTGTCATCCAGTTCAACAAATTGCCATAGGCTGATGCCATAATATGCTCTGATTTCCTGCTAAAGCGAACATTGAGCTTCTGCTACATAGGTGCGTTTTTTCCTGTAACCTATGGTACTTCTGGGAGGATGAAGAGGGTGTGCTAGCTTTCCTTCAACCCATTAAGACATTGGAAGCCCAGCACATCTGGATATAATCAGCCAAGTCTTCTTTGTGGGTCCTGCTTAAATGGGTCAGCCAGTTATGCTGCTTGCAAGACCGAACAAGAGTATGGGGATGACATATTTGTCTTCAGGCTGGATCTCCATCAAGCATCTGTAGGAGTACCAAAAAAAGAGAACATCTGTAGCTCAGGGCTGAACTGTGGAGTTCTTGGTGCTCTCTGAGCTTGGTTCATTACCTAGTTGGGTAATGAAACATCTGCAAGCAAACCACCAAGCTCAGAGAGCACTGAGGATGCCGTCTGCAGGTGTGCTGTGTCTTGGGCTGCATTTAGAAGTTTACCCTGGCAATCAGGGATATCCAGGAATTGGGGTGAAATCCATTTTTCATAAAGTTACATTGATCCCAAATGTGTTTTGTCTTGTCGTGTATGGATCAAACGGGGGTGGTTGACCCCACTCAGTCAAAGATTAGCCAGTCACACCAAACCTTTGCCTGAGGAGCAGTTTCCCACAATTATATCTTCTCTCTTTACTCAGGGATTCAATAAGCAGCTACACAAACAAGAATTGCTAGAAGAAAAATATCCAGCTTGAATTTTATAAAGTCGCAATTACTAACATATTCCTGTTATTTATGTTTATCATATTATGTAGATCTATGATACTCATTTTAGAGAACGTTTCTGCATTATACTGTTCAACTGCCTGCTATCCGCAGTTCTCTGAGAAACATACAAATCAGTTTAAATCATTTTATACAATCTAAGATATAAAACCCAACACAGAAATAGCTCAGGAGTTAAAGTTAGATTCTTAATGCTACATTAGTCATATAAAATAATAATAAAAATAAAAATAAAAATAAAAATATTTTTATTGTGAAACCTCCCGGGGTCCCCCATGTGGGGGAGATGGGTGGTGATAAAAATTTGATAAATAAATAAAATAAATAATAATATGTCAACACCTAAAATCACAGAAATAAAACTAACAACTAGCATTGGGTGTTGTCTTAACAGTACAAATGTTCTGTGACAACACAGTTCTCTGGAGCCCATAAGAAAAGTCCCAGCTGACTTTGCCGAGGATTCATTTATTATTTACTTAATGTTTCAATTTCTATGGCCACCCATTTCAAATACATGACTCTGAGTGGCCAACAGCTATGTAAACACAACAACAACAGCAACAAAGAATATAAAAAACCATGTCCACGCAATCAGCAGTCAAGATACAAAAACCATCCACAATAATTAACATAATCACCACATGGGCACTACCACACATGTGGGTCCCTAAGCCCAGTGGCAGAACCACATCTTTAAGGCCTTGCAAAAGGCCAGCAGGGTTGGGGCCAGTCTGATCTCCAAAGAACAGGCACCATGACAGAGAAGGCTCTCTTCCTGGGCCCTGCTAGATGATGTTGTTGGTAGACCAGTGGGATGTCCCCACTGAGGAGGAGATGTGACGTTCTTGCTTCTCTGACCATCAGGTCGTATGCTGTTTCCAGGATCCTTCTGTCCAGGAACACGGCTAGAGCAGTTGCCTTGACCTCTGAAGCAACACCAAGACATTTGGGGTTCAAGAAAGAAGAGAGAAAACTGGTGGTGGGAAAAGGTTGGCAAGTAAATGCATGGTGTGACGCAAACACTGAAATAAACAATATGACAAACCACACTGCAGTATCTCATCCACTTGAGCTTAGAAGTGTAGAGAGAATCCGTGGGACCGCTGGGAGAGTGAGAAAGAGAGAGAAAGTTTCTTTCTGATAGGCTGGCTAGAATCGTTGTGGCCTTCCTACCCCTCAGTGAAGTATAGCTAAGATTTCCAATATCCAAATCTTCTGATTTGGACTAGGAATTCTAGTACCCTTAAATGCCCTTTGCATTAGGAGCCAATATCTCCCACTTCCCAAGAGTTAACTTCAGCTTTATTCATGGAAGGAACTGTGTATTAAATGGCTAGTGAATTATTTTGTATTGATTTTAAAATGAAAGGGAATTAGTACTGAGTCAAGGAAGATACAGATAAAGTTGGCTGCACATTCCCCAAAACTAGTGGTTCTTGATGGCTCTCTCTCTATTTTCTGCTAATATTTAAGTCATTTGATGTCACCGCTCAGATTATAAACAAAGGAAAACTGGACACCCTGTATTTAAGCGGGGAGAGGCTAGATGGTGTGGTGAGAGGAAATAGAAACATCCAATTTGAATAATCTAATTTAAATCCCAGGGGTAATGCACAAATCATTACCCATTATTTAGAAAGCAAAACAATCCGACGGAGAGATGATGGCTAACAAAGCCGAAATTAATCCAAAATAATGTATGTGAGTGCCGGGGAAATGTCAGTCAGAGGAAAAACCCAAGACAGTTTTGATTAAACCGGGAGAATCTAATGAGTTAACTGTGCTTGGAGTTGATAATAAGCAACATTAGATGGCATATTGTAGTCAATGACAGTTATACATGAGAAGAATGACACTGATCCAGAAATAATTGGAGAAATTAGTTGCCTGACATCTATGAGAAACCATTGCCTCCAATAATGTTAAATGCGCAATCAATCAGGCAGAGTATGGCCCTTCTTGTAGGAAGGATGAAAAAGAGCCAGATCAGTGGTAAATGTTTCTCATGATCTCTAGAAACAATTGAAACCTTTCATTTATAACAATTGGAACAAAATTATCCAAGAAAATACACTGTTTCCCAAGGAATGACATGAGGGTTACTCTCCACTTGATTATAAATCCTGGGTCAAGGGCTGTGATCCAGAAGCTGCCATGTTACAGTGTGTTGGAATTTCTATTAATGAGACATTATCACTATCAAGAACAAAATACTGTTGTATTTTGCTTATCAAATTGGGACAGCCAGGAGACTGAATAAAAATTTAGTAAAGAAAAAAAAAAGATCCTTTTCTACCCTCTGGTCTCCTTGGAATGTGAAGGGCAGAACTTATCTTCCTCAAGACCATGTTTCATGGTCTAGGATATCTGGGGGACTGCAAACTGCAGAGCTTAAACATATAAAAGGGGAGCGAGGCCTATCCCTGATGACTGCGTTTCTGAAAGGTTGTAAGGGTCAAGAAAATGGATAAATGAAGGTTCTTCCATGCATTATTTTTAGTACCACGAATCTGTTTTCAAAATTAATTTTATTATAAGGAAAGAATGCCACCCAGTTCCGCACAGCTCACTCCCCTTGGTACCATATAAACACAGACCCTTTTTAAAAAGAATAGCAGTGATGGGAGATTAATTCATGTGGAGACAAGGATCTAGTTGAAAATGACAAATATTACACAAGAGAGGGATTCAACACATCACAGATGATCAGGCTAAATACAGTGATTTGTGAAGAAATGTAGAACGGATCTTGAGGATAGGGAAGGAAACGACGAGCTGTTAAGAGAGGACTTTGTGAAAAGTTTATTCAGCCCTGAGAAAGAGGAGAACATGAGAAAAAACTCAAAATCACCTTGCCTTGAGAAAAAGCTGGTCAGATTTCAAGATTCTGTGATTCTACCTTCCTGCAATCAAGAACATTCCTGGAATCCCTGCCAGCCTGTCTCTGGTCATCGCCTACCTCAAAGGGCTGGCATCAGTCTCACTGGTGCCTCTGTTTCGAGTTTCTTGTGCACACTTTCCTGTTTCTCCAGACTGGGGGATCTTTTCAGCCAGCCCTGTTTAATGAAGGGTAGGGGGCTTGGAAGAAAGGAGGACAGGTACCAGACCCTCCTCCTATGGCAGCAGAGACTTCCAGGCTCCCTCTGGGAGTTTTCCCTCTTCTGTACTTTGACAACCGTGGTGAAGGAGTTGCGTTTACAGTATAATGGGAGAATTCTGGAATGATGGGACATGAGCCTTGGGGGCTTCTTGTTGTAACATTTAATTGCACATTAAATATGCATCAAGTTTGACAAGGTGAAACACAGAGAAGGACCTCAACTGATATTTCTAGTACAACCCTCCCCTCCCCTCACAAATCGGAAACATCCCTTTTCTTGCCCCAGCAATTATGTAAAGGGAGTAGCTACAGCCATTTAGGTCAGATGGAGTACTGACTGCATCTCAAGAGGGACCGTAATGCAGTTCTCTTGGCTTCCAGTGATTGGCTGGCTCATATGATGGAAGCAGTGGAAACACCAGTTTTATACTAGTTGACCAGTCCTGGTTTCCCGTAAAGAATCTTGGGGATGATAGTTTGGGAAATGTTCTTTGACCTATTTAGTAAAGATTCCTGTTCCACCTCCCAGACTTAAAATCGTATGGAAGCCAAACAATTACATTAAATGTCAATCTACACCCCACAATATAATAGAAAGATCATGGTATGTAAGTCCCAAGTCTCACTGTTTGAATGATAACCAGTTTTATATCTGCAACAACACTGGAATTAGCAAATCTAGTGCTGCCAGATCTGTCTTGCTCACTAACCCAAAGGACCCAACTCTAAGCAATACATGAATCAGAGACGCAGAAGTCAAGAAGCGATAGCATTTCATGTCATTAGGATTTCTCATGTTTTCTACTGAAATCAAAGCAATGACCTGACTCTGTTAAAGCGGTTTCTGCTGGTTTATGGAACAGTCAATAGACTGTGATAGAAAAGCTATTTTACTACAAACACTGTTCCTCAAAGGAACCCCCTTGATGCTGGGGAAATGTTCATATTGATTTGATGATTTGGGGGAGATGCTAATGTTGAAATGATGATTTTGATGTTTAAAATCCCAAAATTTCTTTGAAAAATGATATCACATGTCCTTAAAAGATAGAAAAGCTGAATTTAAATACTGAAGATGTACCCACAGCTTCTCAAAGCAACTTGGGAACCGCTTTGATTTACTCTTGATTTTTGCAATAATGTGATTATATTATTATGACTGTTGATTGTATTTTTATGGGATGATGTACTGAATAATTTATCTTTGATTACTGTAGTATTGTGTATTTGTATATTGCTCCTTGGGGTTGAAACAATTGAAGCAGCATAGAAGCATTAGTAATAAATAAATAAACCAACAATGGGTGTCACATCTTATTCTAAACTAGAAAAAGGATGCACAGAGAGGCCCTTAGTTGAAGAAGCTTGGCATTCTGTTACTTACAAAGTTTTTCAGCCATTGGATGGATATTATCAGACTTGGGCATTCATTTATTTTTAATTTGTGCATTAGACCTGCAACTTAATCTCTCGGTACCTGTATCTGCCTCAGCTTATATATCTGCCTCCTGAAAAAGCCAGCTCAAGCACGGAGAGAGAAGCAAAAGATTCATTCTGTTTTTCTGCAATTTCACTGTTCTCCTTCAGCAAAAGTTTTACGTCTCTCTTGTCCAACAGATGGATTGTTTGGTTTCCAATGATTGAAGTGGCATAAAAGCACTTGTAATAAACAAACAAAGAAATAATATCAATATTTCTATCTATCCTTTTGCTATGTACTCCTCCTCAAAATCTGTTTTTGAATGTGCATTAATTGGTCTCATTCCCTGTCCTAACTTAGAAGAACCACGCTGAGACGGTGTCTTGGTCTCTAATGTTTATTGAACTACTCTAGTAGATAGAAAATCCTGCCAAACTGAAATAGCATGGTGAACCCACACAGATAAACCCAAACTCAAGGTGGATCTGCTCTGAGTTTCTTTGAAGGAAGGTTCAAAGCCCCTAAACTATGCATGTGTTTTTCCCCCTCCTTCTCACCATCAGTACTCATGACATTCCCTTTGCTAAAGTTGTTCCCTTTTTTTCTCACAGCAGCAAAACTTTGGTTTTTTGAAGGAATCCGTATTTCCTCTTAAAGCCTCTCAGGCCCTGCTTCATAGCCACCCTGACACCATCTTGGACTTGCCCTAAGGAATAGCTGTAGGCCTGATTCTATTCTATTCTATTCCCTTCCCTATCCTTCTCTGTTCTTTGTTGTCTTCTCTCCAAACTTCCTGAAGAGACTTAAGCTGCCCAGAGTCACTTCACATGAGATGGGTGGACATATAAATTTGACAAACATACAAATAAACAAAAAACAAATCCACTTGACTGTCTCTTTCAATTTCCCTCTTACTGGTCCCTGGATTTTTGGGAAATGTTCTCTTCTGAACTCAAACACAACCAAGCTGGAGTTGGGTGCAATGGTTGAATGTGATATCCCTGGTTTTTCTATTCGTTCCACTTGTAGAGTTCACATGGCTGCTTCAAAAGCTGGTTGTCTGTCTGTCTGTCCTTCCCTCTCTCTCTCTCTCTCCCTCCCTCTCCCTCTCTTATACACAGGCAACACTTCTGCTGGGACCCCCAGCAATGTGTCTGTCTGTTCAAACGTAGTGAGAGGCAGGAGAATGCCTGAAGCATTTGAAATGCAACCTTTACCTTTTTTATCCCTAGGAAGAAAGGGGTGTCCCTGGCACTGATGCGTTTGGAAAGATTTTTTTTCTCAAAAGGTCTTCTCAGTTATGATGTTGGTATTATTGCAGTCTATAAATTGAAAATGAAAACTAAACTTTAAAAATCATTATTTTATCATTTTTCTTTCAAAAAGTCAGCAGTAAATGGATAAACAGCTAAATGTTCTTGTACGTGTGCTGTAGCCCCTTAATTCAGGAGGCAATATAGTAATTAATATTTCTTGTCTGAAGCCGGTTTATTGAGAGTGCTTGTGTTATCTGAAAACACATTTGCTTGCTACAGCACTTCATTATGAGAAAAGGGCTGCCACTGATGCAAATTTCTTTTGTTCCACTTGCCAGGACCAAATTCTATTTTTTTATGGTATTATTATTTGCCACCACATTTTACTAGCCTTCTGTCTTTCAGTCTGTGGCCTTTTTGATGACTCAATCACATTTTGGGCTCAACTTACTTTTCACTTCATTGCATTTTGGACAATTCTTTCTTCTTTCTTTAGGCCAGCTAAAAATTCTCTCCTGCTGAATGTTTTCTCCTTGGAATCTGGGTCCCCCCCCCCCCCCCACAGCATTTATCTCACTATTCAGTTTGGCACTCAAATTAGGCCCAGGGGATTCAGCAGGTCTTCCGTGTTTTAGGTTGTGGCATCTCCCTGATCCCTGGGGAAAAGCACAGGAAATGAATGATTCCGGGTGAATTTTTAACACAGCACTTGAGTTTGGATGTCAGGCCTCCACCTTTATGGAGTTCTCAGTATGAGAGCTCACTTTATATCCAGCCTTGTGCTGTTATGCTGGTGCACAGGACATTTCAGTCCACTGCCTTGGAAGTTACATCTTCTGACTAGGGCAATCAAGGCACAGCCCGGACAATGGTTTTGCCTCCATAAAACCACCAGTTGCAGGCACCCCAACTCTACTGGCTGCTTGTTCCAGTGGTCTGCAGCAGGGCCAAAGGAAAGGAAGGCGTTGGTGGTGATGCCACAATTCCTCTGTGCATCTTGTCTAACACACAGTTTTACAGGGCTAGAACAAAGATTGATCTCATTTCATTTTTCAAAGGTATATTCTTCCTTTCTTCAAAGAAACTCAAGGCAGCTGCCTTCTTTGGCCCATCATCACAACAACCCTGTGGGGTAAATTAAGCTGAAAATTAATACCATTGCAGCATCCCTGTGGGCACATGACCAAAATTCAGGTGCTTGGCAACTGGCTCGCACTTAGGATGGTTACAGCATTCCAGGTCATGTGATTCTGGCTTCCAACAAGCGAAGTCAATGGGAGAAGACAGATTTGCTTAACAACTGATTCAGTTAATGACCATGGGAAAAAGGTTGTAAAATCAGGTGTGACTTACTTAACAACTACCTCACTTAGCAATGGAAGTTCTAGTACCAGTTGTGGTCATAAGTCGAGGATTACCTGTAAACTAAAAAAGAGCAAATCTAAATTCCAGTTGGAATGTAACTGGGAAGAAATGAAAAAATGAAAAGATGGAAGAGGGTCCTAAATGCAGTGAATACTGTAGTGCCAAAAATGCAATATGGCAGTGTAAGGGAGATTATCTTAATTTACACAAGTCTGCCAAAGTAAATATGTGCATTTCTTCTCTGGCACAAATTTGAGAAGAAATTGTCCCTCAAATGGCATTAGTGGAAGGAGGGAGGAGGGAGGAGGGAGGGAGGGCCTAAGTGGAGTGTCATTGGAGGATATATTTAAGTGCGTGCTCACTTTTAGCATACAGTTTTCTTTGCATGTTGATCTGGAAAAAATGTGATTGTTTTCATTGTCACTTGGCCCTAAACAAATGCGCAGGACACAGACGAGCCTTCCAGATGTTATCAAATGCAGCTTCTGTTGTTGCAAGTTGGTGGAAGCTATAGACATCTGGAGGGAACACAGAGTTGCAGCAGCCCGGAGGGTGTGGAGACCACTGGTGCCTGTGTAGCAGCATGAGAAATTAAAGAATGTGACCCCCTCAGAAGGACGTCCCTTTGCAAGTTTTCTTTGGGATAAGCCCAGCTGTCTTCAGCAGGACCTCCTCCTGGCTGAGGGTATAAAGGCTTGCAACCAAAGCTTTCTGCTCTTTTGATGTGGCCTCTCACTGCACAACCAAAAACAAAATTACTCCCAGCGTTAACAAGAGTTAAGAGAATGAAGTCTGGCAGCTTTAGATCTGCATGCCCAGAGAAATTCAAGCAGTTCTAACGAAGGTAGGAACTGCTGGGGGCCCACGGAGAATGATGAACCTCGTTGAGCAGATACCTGCAGTCTTGCCTTGGACCTATGTCTACCCAGATCGGGTTGCCATGGCAACTCCTCCAGTTTCTTGGGGGAAAGCCAGGTACGCACCATATTTCTCATGTGTATTCTGGAAGCCAGGCAGCAGCACACTACCACATATTTCTCACCAGTCTGGAAACTTTATCCCTTTTTCCCCCCTACTGCAATCCATCTTCCTTAAAACAAAATTGCTGTATAAATAATTGAGACAATTTAGATATATCCAGTTTTCTTCCTAGATAAAAGAGCTGCACTTTCAGTATCCTGAGCATGGGAAGATGTGATCCTTCACTTGTGCACTCACTAATCTCATTATTACCAACAGCAGCAGGAGGAGCAGAGCAACAACAACAATGTTAATCTCATTGGTGTGACCATTTTGTTGCAATTCTATATATATAGAACATATACCATTATATATTATAATCCACTGCAAATGGGCTGGAAATAAAATAGAGGTGGAACTGATTCTGGAACAGTATAAAGACTCTCTGTGGGAATGCCCTTAGATCCAATTTTTTACAGCAGCAAGAGAAGTGATTTTATCAGGCTTTCACTAAATATATTAAATAAAAATGAAACCTAAATCTTGGATCATTTGAATGTGGGAAGCTACAGACTCGCGGCATTAGCGATCCCTCTTCCCAACCTCCTGGCTTTAACCTGCCTGGCTCCGTCTGGGTGAAATTGAGCAGAATCAGATGGTACTGGAAGAAGTGCCTCTACTATGCCAACCGGGCTGGAAAGGTTCTCCTCGCTGTGACTGTGGTGCCGATATGCCAACTATTAAACATACTGTGCAAGACTGCCCACGACGTGCGTTCCCTGGCTCCGTAGAGGACCTGCACGAAGCAACACCAGCAGCGATCGCCTGGATAGCTGAACTGGACATCCAGTTATGAGGCCACTGCTGTATCCCCTCAGGAGTTCTGTATGCAATTGTGTGGACTGTGTGTATATATTTGCCTTTCTCCTGTCATGTACTCGTCACACACTATATATATACACTGACTCAATGCCCCTCTCTGTCCTCAGAATGGGAATGAGAATTGGAGCCATCTCTGTCCTGTGGCAGTTCTCCAGTCGCCTAAAGGAAGGGCAGCATTTAGATACGTTGTTAGTTAGACAAGACTTCAGATTACCATGCGAAGATACTGTAGGGAGAACTTCACTTCCTGAAATTCTCCCACCCGTGGGTGGCGATCCTCAGTGTCTGCGGCGTTCTTCGTATGTCTGAACTGCAGAGGTGGTGAGCAAAATCCCATGCGTTTGGCAACAAAGCCCCATGGAAGAGCTGCTCTTTCTGGGCAGGGTTCCAAAGCACAGGGAAAGTTTTGAACATGTTGATGGGCTGGGGAGGGGCTCCTGGTATCACACAACTGTTCAGTTAGTATCACGTGAAAAGAAATGGAGTAACCAAATTAGCACAATCTTTCCCAATATAGGCCTGTCTAAATGATTTGGCCAGATAGGTTTTATAGGCCCTAAAATCTGGAGAACCTAGGTTAAGTTTGAGAGACAAATGGAAATAAATTGGTGGTGGTGGTGGTGGTGGTGGTGATGAAAATGATGATGATAAGGAATGCACATACTCAAAAGTTTTCCAAACTGCCAAACAAAGACCAGAATTTGCTTGGAAATGTTTCTTGGCAGGGCAGGCCAGGCCTGGAGAAAGAGATACGATGTCAAGGTGGATGGCATTGTGCTACACGCTTGTGAACCACATGACTGTCTTAGCCTCCATCCTAGATTTGCTGAACCTGAAGGCCCACAGACCACATAAATCATGAGATGTCCTGATTCTAATCTTGGCTGCTCTTGACATTGTTTTATCTTAGAGACAGAAAAGCCCATCACTCCCTTGTCAGTGAACCCATCTTGTAAGTTGCAGATGGTCCTCCGAGGTTCCAGGATAAGGCAAAGGAATGCTTGAAGGAAAGGGCACTTGGTCCAGTGACTGAAAGGTGTAGCCCTGGAACTCAAGAGACAGACCCAGGCCCACAACTACGGTCTGTGTCACCAGGGGCAAACATGGATTTCAGGCCCATCTTGGCACCCCCTGAGCGCTTATTTTGGTGCCCCCCCAGCGCGGCGCCCAGGGCACATGCCCCACTTGACCCCCTCCAGTTGCAGCCCTGGGCAGACTCTCCATTTCCCGCCTTTGTTATAATGGAACAAGTCATGGGCCAAGGCCCTTGGGCCACTGGGTACTTCCTTGGAGGTTGAATGCCATGCAGAAATGCCTTTGGACCAAAAGACAGGCATCTGTGGAGCCACATTTTCTGAGAGAATGTTATTTCTCCAATTAGTTGCATAAATCCATTTGCCCTGACTTCCAGAATGATTCCTGCCTCATTGATTTGGGTAGGACCAGCCTAAAATGCATTTTCTCACTTCCTGCAACTGTTGCGTTGGTCTCCTTTGCAGTGGGGCTATAAAAGCTGCACTGCCCAGAAAGCACAGCCAATTCACCATTTCCTCTTCCTTGCTTTTTCCTCTGCAACAAAGATCATGTGTGTGTGTATGTGCATGCGCGCGTGTGTGCAAGAGAGAAAGAGAGAAGGAGAGAGACAGAGAAAAGGGAGTGCAATTACCAAATACCAAATTCTTGTATTTGGCAAAAACATGCATAAAATTACATTATATGCCAAAATGCTTGTAAAAGGAGACACGCACAGCCTTGGATAAATTCCTATTTTCCTGCTTGGGATCATTCTGTAACTCCCAATTGCTGACTTGCTTCCTTTCTTGTTTTGAATGTCTCCTGTAGTTCTTTCTAACATATTCTGTGCTTGTGCTGCTAAATTAAATGGAATTATTATTATCATTATTATTATTATTATTCCCCTGCAATAAACTCATGTTTATCCTACATTTTAAATTTCTATGCAGAGATGTAAAATATGTCTCCACGAGTCAATGGTAGCATCATAAATATCCCATTATGGGATATTAATGAAAGAAGCTGCCAAATTGCCCATCATGCTAACATAGCAGAAGTCCCATAAAAACAGCTATAAATCAGATGGTCTTTGCAGCCAATCTGTATTCTTCAGCACATAAAAATGTGGCCTTCA
The DNA here is from genome assembly GCF_035149785.1 of Candoia aspera. Classification (NCBI taxonomy): domain Eukaryota; kingdom Metazoa; phylum Chordata; class Lepidosauria; order Squamata; family Candoiidae; genus Candoia; species Candoia aspera. The sequence continues at coordinate 693,583 of NC_086157.1, forward strand.
TCAGATATATGGCTTGAGGTTCTTGAGGTGACCCGGTTTGGTGTCATGTATAATGAAAATGGCCAGGATAATGACCTTATCAAGTACTAGCCACCTTCATTTATACACTGGCTACTTGTGTCTTGAACGCATGGTAGAAATTGTATAGATCGTAAAGGCACATCTGTTACAGCATCACACTATTGGGGCCATATGTTCCCTTGGAAGAGAGATGGAATAAGAAATTGGCAGTGGGGTTGGTCGTGCAAGCTGGCCACTCAGATGGCAGCCTCCCAAATTCTGCCAATAGTTATGGGGTGATGGCCTCTCAGTCAAGCATTTCTTCAGGGATACTAAATTGAGATTCTCAACCCAAAATAACCAGAAATGCACAGAACTGGGGGTGTGGAGTGGGGAGGGAAACGTAGTGGTTGAGGTTGGCAATTCCCAGTTTCATGAACCACAAGGAAAGAATTGCTCTAGGAAAGAATAAAGCAGAGGTCATGTTCGGCTTTCATCCCATCTCTTTTTTCACGAATCTCTGGTTATTCAGTTCTGTACCAGATCACCCCTTAACTTTGGCTTTAAAGTTAAGCACCTAAAATGCCTGTTAATCTCAGTGGGACAGACTAAAGCATAGATTTAACTTTCTGATGGAAATAAATGCAGCTTTTAAAGTGACTCACTTCAAACTGTAATATTTTTGCTGGCAAAACCATCCATGAAAAGAATTGCGAATTTTGTACTAGTTTGGTACTGTTTGTGATTCCAAATCTGGTTTGGCACATCTATAATTAAGAGGATTTCTACCCAATTCCTAAGTACAACCTGAAGTTTTATACTGGTTTTGCACCATTTTGTATTACCCCGCTATTGATTTCTAACATTTTCTAGAGTCCTCCAACCATCATTGTGCCGAAATGTGTCTGCAATGAGGACCAGCTTTGTAACACTCCAGCAACAGCTGGGAGAACTTATGAAGATGCTAGTAGTGGGGAAATGGGTCAGTCCTAGGCTTTGCATCTGGTTCAATGCAAATATTTTGCACCAGCTTCCAAATAATTACATGCTAAGTAAATGGAAGTTACTTCCATAAAATTATGCAGAACCTGCACTTGGGGAAATCTCAGAGGCCAGGACACCCAAATGCAATGGTGGACCTACCCTTGAGGTTAAAAGTAACCATACACCCTTCCCCTTCTGGGGACTCTTTCAGATGATCACTCCTAATCTCTCTTTCTAATTTCTTTTTAAATAAGTACCATATTCATCTCTTTTTTGGACTTTGACCATAACTTAATAAAGTAAATTATTTCTTGTCATTTATTTCTGGCAGTGATAAATTTTTGGGCAGATGTATGCACTTGACTAACATTCAGATTAGGGCACAGAATGAATAGATAGTTAGAAATTATTATTAAAAGAATAAACATTAATATTTACATTCCTAAAACTACATCAGTATTACATCAAATTATCAATTACTTGGAATTTACTTTTAAACAACTAAAAGTTTCCATTACTACTCAGAGCTGTAAATATTCTAGAGACTCAATATGCAAGGAAGGATGCTTGTTAAATGCTGTGGACTTACATGATTAAGAGAAGATATCATTCATTGGGTGGTTTAAACCTGATACCCAGAAAGGGATATTCTAACAGTCAGACTATTATAATTATAGTCTCGTTCTTACCCCAGAACCGTCTTTCTTGAGATGACTCCTTTCCAAACATGCTATAACTCCCACAACATGACAGTTAAGTGGATACATGGCTGGCTTAAAAATCTCACTCTAAGAGTCCTCATCAGTGGATCCTCAGAGAGAGGGTCAAAAGATGCAGTCCTAGGTCTAGTACTGTTCAATATTTTTATTAACAATTTACAGTAGTTGAGGAAGTGGAAGGAATGCTTTTCAAATTTGCAGACATCCCAAAATTGGGTGGGATGGCTAGTATCTTAGAAGGCAAAAAATACAAGATATTAGAAGTACCACAAAGACATTTTAATAGAGACAAGTGCAAAGTCCTTCGCTTTGGCCACTTCCCTACTAATGGATTCTGGAGTCTTCATGGCAACATTCAGGAAGGGAGACTCCTGCAGACAGGGAGGGAGGGAGAGAACTTTCTAAGTGTAAGAGCAGTTTGACAGTGGAGCCAATGACCCAGAGAAGTGCTGAAATCCCTTTCTCTGGATGTCTTTGGGCAGATGCTAGAGAAGAGAACCTCTGTAGCTGAGAGTTGGACCGCGGATTCCCTGCTGCTCCCTGAGCTTGGCAGTCGGCTTGCAGACATTTCACTACCCAGCTAGGCAACATGCTCACATGCACTGATGATGTTACTTAGTTGGGTAATGAAACATCTACAAGCAAACCACCAAGCTCAGAGAGCACCAGGGAGCTTCTGTAGAGAAGGCCTTGATTAATAGGACTGCCCTGTGTGAAGGCTGGGCCCAGGGGGCTGAAGGGCTCTTCCAACTCTACGATTATAAGCTGAAACCCTTCGCTTAAGGCAGCCTTCCTAACAGGTCATCCCCATCCAGCACGGTTTAGCCGACAGAGTGGTTGGGCGCTGCAGGAAGGGCAGAAAGGAGCATGAAAGAAAGAAGACAGCAATTGCAGTGGGGGAGAGACCAGAAGCAGCTGAGGCTGTAGTGTGGACGGGGTCCGGATGAGCCACAGGCTTCTGGGCTCACTCTCCCTTGTGGTCCTCTCCATTCTCCCAGCTTCAAGAAAAAACAAGCGATGCAGGACAAATTATTCATTCCACACTTTGCAGCAGCAGCCACAGCAGCTCTGGAAATAAATTCAGCAAGGAAGAAGCATGTAAAAACAATCATGTTTTCATGCTTTATTAAGATCTAAGCTGCTGCAACAGTTGAATGAGTGGAAAGTATTGAATGATTTACTATGCGAATGATGCAGTGCAGATAAAATCGACAGCTATGCTTTCAGCTCGCTGGGATGTTTTCCTGGTCACTTCTAACTCAGACGAGGAACTCACGCAAGACTGAATCTGAAAGGGATTTATGCATATAGTTGACAACAAGCTGAATCCATTAGCAGAATCATGTGTTGCAACCAAGTAAATCAATCCAGTGCCCGAACTGATCATTTTATGTTTCTGCTAAGTGGCATCTTCTTGACAGGAGAATTGTGATGTGCAAGGAAAAGGTGAAGGGCAGCATTTTTATTACAGCGGAAGTATCCTGGGATTCTAAAAAGGAAATGGAGAGGTTCCACCTGAAGCCCTTAGTGGACAGCCAGGACCACTGAATGGAGCAGAGCTTAACACAGCGAAAGATGCTCACAGAAAAAGAATATTGTCTTAAATAGCATTAATGAGCATGTTAGAGAAATATAGGTTATTGATCTTCCACACTTAGCCCACCCAAGCATAAAGAATTACCCACTTAGACAAAGTAGGTTTAGAAGTAAGTAAAAAGAAGTCTTACTCATTGTATTTGGTCCAGTTATGTCCATTCAGAAAGGATTCTTCTTCCTCCTCCTCCTCCTCCTCCTCCTCCTCCTCCTCCTCCTCCTCCTCCTCCTCCTCTTCTTCTTCTTCTTCTTCCTCTTCTTCTTCTTCTTCCTCTTCTTCTTCTTCTTCTTCTTCTTCTTCTTCTTCTTCTTCTTCTTCTTCTTCTTCTTCTTCTTCTTCTTCCCCTAAAACTGACCCTCAGCCCTCATTGCTGCTGAAGGCTGCACGGAGAAAGGGGGAACCTCCTGAATTCTAGGTCCACCGCATGGCCCAAGATGGAAAGAGCTGCAGCTGCATGCTCCCTTCCAGGATGGTGAAGGAGGAGGAAGTGAGTTAGGAATGTGGGAGGGACACCAAGCAGCTTCCTCCAGAAGCACATGGAAAATTTGCATCCTAGAGGAAACTCATCCACATGCTAATGAGGCACGCTGATTTGCTGGGACCTCCAACACCACCCACGGGGGCGGGTCATTCCTCTGCAGCAGAACTGCTTTGATTTGGATCCCCAGCTGGTCTTCAGATGCTCTCCAGGCAGGCTACTGTTCCATGAAGGAAAAGAAGGGAGACATCGTTTCTCCATTTCCTGCACAGGACGCATGCTGGGTCTTGACCAAGACACAGGTAGCCTTTGCTTCAGGTCTTGGGCAGCGTAGTCTGGATATTTGGGAGGTTCTGCCACCATCTAAAGTTTGGTCTTATAGCACCGTGAGCCTTTATTGGGTGTCTAAAAGGGCCATGCTGTGGCTTCTCCCTGCTTTTCTACAGAGCCTTTGGCAATAAAACCAGCCAAGAGGCAGCTAGAGTGGAAGTTCTGGTGCCAAATGGATCCATGTTGGCACACACCATTGTGCCTGTTACCTGGCCATGAAGGTTATAGGTTAGGCTTGCTTTGTGCCCTCTGTGATATTTTCAGTAGTCATCTCACAGAGTTCTTTGAACAATACAGTCAAGGGCTTATTGTTATTTTCTCTAGAAAAGCCAACATTGGAGCCCACAAAGACCTGCTATGACAGATTTATGAGGTACTCGGAATAAAATTGCTCATCCTCATACTATTTTAACACAGGGCACACTAAAGCAATCCAGTTGTGTGCCATCACTTTCAGTTTATGAGGGCTGAAGAAAGGGAGAAGATACTTGTAGCTATCCAACCCACTAATGTTTTACTGATACTGCTTATGGGAGCTGGTTGAGAGTGGTTAACACAGTGGATCCAGGGAGCAAAATGATCATTCCAGGTGAATGTGTCATTACATGATGGATCTAGGGAGCAAAATGATCATTCCAGGTGAATGTGTCATTACATGATGGACTTTAAGAAGTGATGCCCACTTTGAAGAACTGAAGCCAAAGGATTTTAACAGGTACCATCCTGTTATAGATACCCCTTTTCTGAACAAGGTGTTTGAGAGGATAGTGTTCTTGAAGGATCTTGCAATCCTTTTCATTCTGGATTCAGACTTGATTTTGAGCTAGGCTCAGTCATGGTTGCTCTGATAGATGAACTCTGTGCCGATCTGGCCTGATCTCTTTGTGATTTCTGAGAACACTGGCCATGGAAGACCCTTGCACTGTTTTTGTGAGGTAAGGGCTGGGGACACACAATAATTCTAGTCCTACTTGTGGAGAGAGTCTTGAAGAATAGCGAAGGGTGAAGGGATTGTCTCTTTGAAAGCCAGTAGCTATCCTTTGGGATGCTTCAACCCTCTGTTTCATGCCCTGTTTTATATCTACTGGAAGCTCCCTGAAAATAATGGGATGAGGTTAGTGATATAGGGCTTCAACTTAAACTGGTTTTAAAAGGAGCTTCGTAGTCACCTTTGGAAACATGATCCCTAGTAAATCCCAGTATGGGGGAACTGTTATTCAGTGGAGGTACAAGAGGGTTTAAAAGACTGAGCAGAAGAAAGAGATTCTTACTGGTAGATAGAATTCCATAATAGAATTAGGAGACAAGGCGTCCCTTTCTGTTGAAATACACTTTTAGTGCCTCTCTGAATGCACTCATTGCAATTATTTTTCTAAAACTCTCATGGAAGGTACAATTTCATTGTGAAATGAATTTATGATGTAGCTTTTTATTCTCTTGTCTGAAGATGATAAAAGCCCTGTGATGATGCGTTCTTTAGGAGGCCCTAAATAGCAGAAAGCGTCCCCTCCCCACCCCCAATTATTGGATTGTAGGAGCATCTGTTCCCCAACAGGTGAGGGAAACGTTATTTCCTCAGCTGAAGAGAAGTGGTCTCCAAGCAAACAACCAAACTGAGAAGTTATTCAGGCGTCATCTTATTTATTTTATTCTTCAAGTGTATTTACTTTATTTCTACCCATCATATTCCAGATCTTGGTTAATGATTAAAGCTGGCTGCGACCTGGAACACTGAGGCCTAGGTATATCTGAGTTGGGTTAAGCCTTCATTCATTCATTCATTCATTCATTCATTCATTCATTCATTCATTCATTCATTCATTCATTCATGTCTCTATAGCTGCCCATCTCACAATAGTGGTTCTGAGCAGCTTACAGCCTTTAAACACAATGCAAACAATACACGATAAAATAGAAACAACAGCCAAGGAGCTGATTGCTTAGTGACATCACCCCTTTTTAAATGGCATCCCTACATGGCCCAGGACCTGAACGTCTGAGGGATTGCCCATCTCCTGCTTGTACCGCAAGGCCTGGCAGGTGGCACGGTCTGAGTCCCCTGTCTACAAAATGCCTCCTAATGGGGCCCAGGGAGCATGCCTCCTCAGTTGTGGCTCCAGCCAGATGAAACAATATACCTCTGCAATTCAGATGGTCCTGAACCTGCCAGCTTTTCATAAGACATTGAAGACTTTAGCGTTCCTGGCTGTTTGTTGTTGAATTGCTCCAAGTATGTAAATTGTGTTTCTTTCTTTTTTAAAAATTGACTGTTAGCTGCCTGTCGAGTGGGTTGCCAGATAAGTCAAGTAAATAAGCGAATAAATAAATAAGCAAGCAAGCAAGCAAATGCAGCAGCTGCCCCACAAACTCAGGAAAGCTTCAGCCCTGCAGATGGGAAATTGCTTTGTGCTCTTCTCAATACCCTGCAGCTGAGACAGAAATAAACCTGTCCAGATGTAGACAATGGCATGAAGTGACACAGCCAACAGCGCTCCTTCTAAGGCAGTGCAGTTAAGGGCTTTCCATGTGGAAATCTCTTATTTCCAAACAGCCCGGCACACTTACACTGGAAGAGGCCAGGAGTGAGGCACAGCACCGGTGAACCCCAGAATATCTTTCAGCTCTATCTTTAACCTCACTGAGAAACCCTCAGAAGCTAAATTACAACTCTGATCAGTTTAAAGTTAAAAATTGTCTCAAATCTGCCACAATTAACAGATCTAATGAGATGTTTGGGTTCTGGCATAAACATTTCTAGAAGACCTCATGATATTTCAGCCTTTTCATGTGGGATCTTGGAAAATTCTGGTGTGAGATCACCATTCTTCCATACGGCCCAAAGAGCCTGCCAATTCTTGTCATAGATCAGGGCTATTTGCTCCGTGTCTTCTGATGCCACAGCTGAGGGCTCGCTTGTTTCGAATGAATTACTCAGGTGCTTTCTTTCCAGACAAAAACCTCTGTGTTTAACAAAGACGTCCTCTTAAAAACGATAGAAAGGGGCTGGAATTCTGACATGGTTTTTCAAAGTAAGATAATGTGGCAATAATTAAGAATTACCAAGCAGGTGAAGAAGAACAAGAGGGGAGTCCAAGGTGAGAAGAAAACAATTGCTATTGTTGGGTCTCATTATTTCCAAAAGAATTTCAAACAAGCTCCCACTCTTTCTAAAGGGTTGGGCTGACTTTTATAAATACAGCCAGAACTGGGGAAACAGCAAGATAAATTCACAGAGCGTGTATAATCCATGTGGAGGCACACAGCTCTTGTGCACAAAACAGATTCACAGCCAAAGTGCCAACTTTAGGCATATTGCTGGGGAATAGAGCAACACTGGATTTGTAGGTGTTGCCTCTGAACCCCAATTTCAGACGGCTGTACCCCCTTCCCTTGGGTGAGAAAACAATATGGCAGAAAAGTGGCATAAAATTTTGGTACAGGCTTTGGGTGGGAACCCAATTTTTGACTTTGTAGTTAATATGGCTCAAAAAAGCTCGCCTAAGAATGAATGAAAATGATCAGTTCCCCCTTTCTGCTTTGTGGAATTAACGACTGTTCAGTGCTGAGGACCAAACTGCCCAGGAATTAAATGAGAATGAGAGAGCAGTTTTTAAAACTGGTCATCAGAGGCCGCTCCGGTTGAATCAAGAGATGCAATATTGGAAGAACAAGACTGGGAATACAGCATCCAGAAACATGCTTCTTCTACAGCAGTCTTCTCCCCCCTCCACACTTTGGTCCTGAAGAATACGTCCTCCTGCTGAATTTACTAATTGTCACCGAAGAGAAGGTGAACCAGCTCTTTGAATTGTACCCAGAAGCCCACTGGGAGCCGGGGTAGGGGAGAAGAGGTGCTACATAGCCGTATCAAGGCACATCCAAAACTATATCTACTGCTGCATTCTGGACCAGATGTAGCTTCCAAGTGGTCTTCAAGGGCAGCCCCTTGTAGATCCATTAGAGTATCCAGATGGGAAAGGACCAAAGCATGAGTGAGACTGTATCTAGGTCCCTCCAGTCTAGAAATGGTGTAGTTGGTGCCTAAGATGTATCTGTGCAAAAGCCCTTGTGGCCATGCCTGCCACCTGTCTAACCCATGAGCAGAAGCCAAGAGCCTAGGAAGTCCCCCAATTGCACTGTCTAGGGAAGCGCTACTCCATTCAGAATCAAAGATGGTAAATTCTCAGATTCAAGTGGTCCTACTACCCATAACCATTCAGTCTTGCTTATCTCCCTGGTGAGAACTTAGATTCTCTCCCCGCCACCCCTCAAGGGCCTGATCCTGCTTTTCTGACAAGCCCTTCTCCTCCCTCAATCCCAGCCATTGCACAAGGACCAGCACCTCTGGTTAGGGAGAAATTGGCCTGAGACTACTTTGTGAGGGCCTTGGATTTGGAAACTTTTGTGGAGAAGTGTTAAATTGCACAGCTGACGATCCCCAAGTTAGAACTCAGGACTCTGGTCAATCTCTCCATTTATTTAGAGCCTGAAGAGACTAGATTATGAATTAAATGACTGAATGCAATGACTTCCGAATACTCCATTGCATTGCATAATCTCTGGCGACTCAAAATCAAAGTAATCTCCATGATGGGATGCTTTTATTTTTTCATAGACAAGCTGAGATACCAATCAAAGAGAAGTTGAGATAATAATGAGGAAACTCTTACTGTTTAACCTCCCATGTGTGAATTAACCAGTCACAGAGTTGGAAACACTGTGCTACCTAGTAGTTTGTCCCCTCTGATTCCTGTTTCACATTTCAGTCATTTTTGTTTTCCATAAAAGATGAATTTGCAAACGATTTTAAACAGAGATTTGATAAAATGGTGCCATTAAAAATAAAGCCACGTTGAAGCATTATTGGTTCCTAGTTAAATGAATTTGTTAACATTGCAGATAAATGAATAATGCATTATACCTGTTGGATGTAGAGTATCTTCTGGTAGTGTTGCATCAATTAATTAATACTTTCATTTATTTTATGTCACTAGGGGATGTAAATTAGGTTGAGACCAAGATCAATTACTGCCACGCTATGAACACCTACTCTTTACGTGTATTTCTTGTAAAGTTTATGAGCAATATTTCCTCTGCTGGAAAAATGAAAGATGTAAAGGTTTTTAAAGTTAAATGTGATATCTTGCATCTTGCTGGAATGCAACAACATCACCATGTCCTCACCTGCCCGACAGCTATCCACAACTCTGCCTGAGACAGACGTCCATCTTCTCACGGACTCTGAATGAGACTCTCCCAAACAGCAGACCAATTGGAAAGTCCCCCCCCACCACCATTTCTAGCTCTTTCTTCTTTATTTTTGGCCAAGTCTTTTGGCAAGACCATGCAGGGATGGAAAGTTCCTGGCATGATTTGATTCAAGAAGCGTCTCACTTGGAGTTAGTTCTGAAAAGTCTGACATGTTATAATCATAGCTATTATTTTTGCCACTTTCCGATATATGTACATTACTGCTGAGCTAAAGAGGTAGACTCCCTGATGAGTAGACATAGGATTGAAACTGACATTTATTTTACATCAGTCAAGTATGTTGTTCCTTGAGTAGAATATTATTATGATTGAAGCTTAATGTTTCTTAAAATTTAGACACAGAAGGGTGTTTAAATAAGTTAACCAGAAACACCAGTTTTCAGAAGTCTTAGTGATGAATCACTGAAGTAGGACCTCAGGATATTTACCTCAAGATATGTTTTAGGAAAGGTCTGCACAATTTATGACACTCTCTCCTAAAATTTGTAGTTCTCTTCTGATTCCTTTTTGATATTCTGTGGTCACCTCCTTTTCACTACCTTCCTGCCCAGAGACATCACAAGGACATCTTAAATCATGGTGGGAAGACATCTTGCATTCTAAAGGCATTGAATAATTGTAGTTCTGCAGCTACCCTGCCCTCCTCCCTCCCCCCATATTGAGGGGGAAGACCTGAGTCACGGTAGATTTGTGGTTATTGGGCCATTAACTTCAATTAACAAAAAAGGTGGAGGGGGGGGAAGAGAAATGATAGAGTCGGATATGTAATGCAGGGCAAAGAAATGGGTAGTACTCAAGCAGATGAGATGCTGTCTCTCACCATCTTGAAAATTCCTGCCTGTAATTCAGCAGGATTGGAGGTCCTGATTGCAAAAGGCTTTTGATTCTTTGTGGACTGGCCAAATGGAGTATATTCTTTGAACAGATCCCTACAATTCAAGGAGCTTGAAGAAAATGTGAACATGTGTGTGTGGTAAGCTTACTCTTCTATAGAGAGATCTCTGGGAACATTACCAGAGCTTTTTCATTGTCTATTGTCTCTCATCTTTTACTAAGTTACTCATAATAAATAATAATGAATAATAACCCTGTGGCCCTGCCACACAAGCCTGTTGCAGTAGTTTGAAAGCAATTCATGACCTTGGTGATCCCATGGCATTTGAGATGTTTGAGAGCGGAGGTGATTTATTTCTGGATCAGCTACATTATATTTGAAACCAAAAGAAAACTGGGCTTTTTAGTTTTGTCTCTGAGATGCTGTGGTTCTCCAGAGCTGGAGGGCAACCCAGTGCCCCATTCGCAGGACCTGTTGGCCCTCTGTGTCTAAGACTTTCCAGGGCCTGATGCTCTTCCCCTGTACCTCAGAAGACGTGATGGGAAGGTTCTACAGCTGAAGAGGACGGGCACAAGTATGTTTTCTTTGGTTTCCACTACTATTCCTTTACCTTTGCTTTGGAAGGAGCCTATGCTTCTTCTTCTCCACCAGAGATGGATCAGAGAAGGGTCCCAGGGCTCCATTTGGATTTATTTATTTATTTGTCATATTTTTATTACCGCCCATCTTCCCCACTCAGTGGCCCCTGGGTGGATTACAGAGGCTCTTAGCAACATGGTCAAGCATCTGTGTTGTATAGCATGGGGTAAACCAAGGATGTGACCTCGGAACCTCCAAGCTAGTATAGCCCAGAAACAGAGGGACTGATTGTTAGCAGGAGTGACAACACAAGATGGTTAAACTGAAACTATCCTAAGTTAAGGAATGAGGGGAGATGAGTGTGAAAGGAAAGCATATCAGCAAGGGGGTGTGGGGGAGCCCTAAATGAGACTCACAGTCTGGAGTTTTGAGGAATAGTGTTCCAAAGTATGCTTGGAAAATCTGATGTCCATGAAAACAAGAAGTCTTCTACCCTTGTGATGATTCTGAAATAATGCTTAAAAAGCCCTTCCCTCTGAACTGAAATGGAAGTTTTAGAAATATTTCCTTCTTTACAACCTTACTGTTTTCAGAGCCACAGTTAATGACAAGTTACTTTGCTTTGAATTCATGCCTTTGGTTTCAGTATATCTCAATATGATGGATGCAGATCAGCACTGGTATCTTTTCTAATCTTTGCCAGCATTTCTGCTCAATGAATCTATTTTGATTTTACTCATGTATGTTTAATTCATATAATTAGTCTTTGTGAAAAATAATGAAGAACTGTGACAAACCAACTTAGAAAACCCCTGGAGTTTCCCATTCATCGTTATCCAATCAAGTTGCCCTTCCCTTCTGCATGTGATTCATTATCAGCCAACTGCAGGCAACATAATTAACATGTATAATGCAGATTAAACAAATCCAGACATTTGCTTCCCTGTTTGATGTCGCACTTCCTGATTGTCAGTGCACGGCAATTAATTTTGTGACATTTTCATTTGTTTCATTTTCAGCTTTGACACCTCAGTGAGTTATAAAAATTAAATGAAGTTGCCATCTGACTTACGTAAGGCAAACTTTCTGGATTTGGGAACAAACTTGGCCTTTCCGTTGATGCCATTCAGATCATTTCTGTTCCCTGAAGTGCAAGTTGTCCTGTTATATTTATAGCGTAAAAGCTAGGTCTCAAGCCACCAGCTTCTCCTTTTCTGTCCTAGGCCCTTCTGGTCAAGAAAGATAACTGGGGTTGAGAAAGCACAAGAGAGTGCAAGTCTAATCTGCCTCTTAATTGCTTCTCCAGTTGCATCTCTTCATGTTCTCCTCCTTTGAGGGAATATGTTCTTCACCTTGGGGGCAGAGGGAGTTGGGAAAATGGCTCTGTTTTGCTATATGGTGATGAGTGCAAGGTGCTTTTAGATTTCATCCTAGATGGTACATTCCTCATGGGTAAATGTCTGTGCCCACCCTCCTGGTATCGAAAAGTTGAAAGGGATCTCAAAGGTCATGTAGCCTATCCTGTGATACAGCACTATTAGACAGTCAGTTAATACAGTCTTTATCTCAGAGTTCCAAAAGGTACCTTCAGGAGTCCACCATCTTCCAAGTTAATCTTTCCATCATGAAACTTCTGATGTCTCCAAGATATTTCCTAATAATAATATAAATCCTTTCTCCTATATTTGGAACCCCAGTGTAAACTTCCACACATCTTATACAGTACAGCAGAAATACACTGCAGCTTCATTATTTTTGACACCCTTTCATATATTTGAGGTTGCCAATTACAGCTCCTTTATCTTCTCTGGACTGTATCTTCCAGCCCTCACCAACTTGCTGCCCTTCTCCAGATTCCAGTTGTCAATGTTGTCCTCAACTTGTGGTACTCAGAACTGGACACATTGCCTTAACTGAGATCTGTCCCAACCATAGATGGCATTATCAATATTCCTTGAGATCTGAACATGACTCTTTCTTGATTCAACATAGCTTTGTTTTTGTCTTTCATCCTGCATTCCCCCAGCCTTTTTTTATCCTGAGATCCTTTTCACCTGGACTGATATCAAGCCATGCATTACACACAGGAAACAAATATTTCCTATATCTGCAAACTTTACATTTACCTCTTGTGAAATTAATGTGCTAGTTTGGGCCCTGCCAAGAGTATCTTGAATGTTGGTTCTGTCTTCAACCATATTAATTCCTCTTTAATGGTATCTGCAAAACTGAACTGCAGAACCTCACCTCCTTAATTCAAATTGTTTGTAAAGATGGTGCTACCCAAACCTGCCAGATACCACCTTCCTTATCTCCAAGTTGCAACAAGACTTCAATGAACACTTTGGATACGGTCCATCAACCAACTCTAAATCCAGCTGGTGCATAGCTGTCCAACTTCTCAACAAGAACATCATCTGTCACAACAATGGAGATAACAGCAGAGGTGCTGTTTTATTGACATCTATTCATGTTCAGGAAATGTGTTTCCATATGACCTAACGTTCTTGCCTTTCCCTTCATAAGCCTGGAATTTTAGACAAAAGGAAAGAAGGCACTAAGGAATCTTCTGCATCTACAGGTTAAGCTACATGTCAGGATGAAGCCCAATGGTCTTTTTCAATTGCAAGATACCGTTGGGAGGAGAGTAAGAACTTCAGGGAGAAGAAATACGATGCCTATTTTAATCCTTTTTCCTGCAGACCAGTCTTCCCCAGAAAACCCCATCAGCAGCCCTGAACTCCCATGGATCCCAGAACAAGACTGACATAGGGCAGAAGCAGCCTGCAGACCCATCGTCAATTTATTTGTTCAGGGAGCTGATCATAAAATTATTTAATATATTCAATTGCCAATTCCAAGTTCATTCCTGGAAAATTTGTACCACTACAATTCGTATTAAGAGCAAACAAGAAAAATCTTTGCTAGGTTAGATAAAGACAAATGCATCAACCACAAAAAAAGGCTTATAAGTGATTTAATAAACTGGTGCAATTGCATCCTGTATCCTGGCCATAGAAATCATTGGCCTTAAGCCGCAGAAGAGATGATGAACTGTGTGGTTTATTAATGCTTTGTGGACTTTGTGTGCTGCATCTTAAATTGGGAAAAAAAAAAACACGGAATGGCCTGTGATGCTTGGCACAGCTGTTCTAAGATCTATTACATGGCCAAAGTTATTGGTAAGATGGCTAGGAGAGATCAACTATTCAAGAAAGTAGAACACCTGAGTCACTTTGCTGAAGTTCAATCTCAGCTGCACCAGTGTGATTTCCAGCCTTTCAGCTCCCTCCAGAAACTGTGGGTGCCTCTCAGTGCAACACATCTGTGCATCCACACCATATTATGCTGTGTGTTATGGTAGAGAGCCAGTGTGGTGCAGTGGTTAAAGCACCAGGCTAGAGACCGGGAGACCAGGAGTTCTAGCCACGCCTTGGGCACAAAGCCAGCTGCGGGACCTTGAGCCAGTCCCTCTCTCTCAGCCCTGGGAAGGAGGCAATGGCCAACCACTCCTGAAAAACCTTGCCCAGAAAACTGCAGGGGGTGGTCCAGGCAGTCTCTGAGAATCGGACACGATTGAATGGATTAAAAAAAAAGTGTTATGGTATGTTGTGGTATTAATTTAGAAAGCAATATGAAAACCGCTTTAAGAACCAGGTTTTCAGGTAGAAGGGAAAGTAGGTTTCAAACAAACACATAACTATATTGTGGCTTGTTTGTATCATTTTTAACCTGTCTTTCATTGTAAAAGCATAGACAGCTGAGGCCATCGACTTCAGTGCCATTTGAATAATCATTTGGGCAAATTTCTTTAACTGCTTGCAAATAAGAGATCTTCGGGACTGCAGTTAAATGTTTCTACTGAGCAAACAGCCTATGATCATGAAAGCAAATGTTTTGTCTGCTGTGTCAATATTTGAGTAGGATATTTTCCAATGGATCCAGAGTACAAAATAGAAATTAGGGTTCATCCAGCAACAAGTTTACTCAGAAGAAATTCCTAACATTAAATTGTGGTCTTCCATCAAAGAAGTGTGCATGGCTTGAGAATGGGGGCTCCTGTCTTTAACACTGTTTTAATCATGTTTTGATTTATTTCTTCTTTCTGCAAGTGAACAAGCTGCTGAATCCATCAGACTTGGTCCCAGATCCCACAGCTCTCCTTTAAAACTTTTGCCCCACTGTCTGGAGAATTGCTTTAAAAGACAGAAGAGACGAAGCTCTCTTTCTTATACCTCGTATCGGAGGGGATAGAGAAGGCTGCCAGATGTTCTCAGAACAAGGACAGGAGGAGGACAGAGACAAAGCAAACTGGAGGGTTGATGGCCAATTGCCAGACTGTCCTTGCCATCCAGGTCAATGTGACAGATGCTAATGTCAACCCTTCTGTGAATGGGCTTGTCTCTTTCAGCAGCTGTTTTGCCAGCGTGTCCACAACTTCTTAGAAAAAGATCAGAGAAGCCTTGTGAACCTTCCAATCTCTAAAAAAAGCCACAAACGCTAAAAAAAAAAGAGGAGCAAAGCAACAATCCCTACTGCTTTCTGTGTTGCCATCATGTCATCAGATGGCCTCTTGGAGGTCTCTGGGAGCTCTGCAGGCTGAGCGGCCATTCTTGTCCTTCACAGGTTGCCCACCCATGTCCCTCCGGGCTGCTTCCTTTCAGCCCTGCGTGCGACCAGTTGCATGCTCTATGAGAAGCGAAGGGTGTGCAGATTACACTCTGTGGAGCGGAGAAGGGTCACTCCGCTTTGCACGGATGAAATGTGAGCAAAGCCCTTCCCCCCTTTCTTTCTGTTTCTAGGCAGCCATGGCACTTTGCCTCCACAGACCAGGTTTTCTTCTCAGGCGCAGTTTCCATGCAGAAGCAATTTTCTCTGTGACCCTAAGGCTGCCGAGGGAGGCTGAGCAGCCCTGCCTTGATGTTTTGTGGGACAGAGAAGGTCATGTCCACCAAGGGAAGCAAAGCAGGCCCACTTTGCACCTGGAGCAACTTGTATCCAGCTGTTTTCAAGAAAGAGTGCACAATGCAACTTCATTGCCCTTTTCATTTGAACTACTTGTAAATATGGGTGTACATTTGTGGAAGAAAGCATCAGAAGGGTCTTCCTTTCAATGTAGAGCCCAATGTTCCACTTTGTATGGTAGAGGTGGCAGGGACAGCCTTTAACACTAATCCTCTGCTCTACGGTCCCATTTGTCCCTTGCAGAGACAGAACCATTGGTTTCCTCTCAGATATTTCATACGTCCTTGTTGCTTTTTATGACAGCAGCACACCATCCAAGAGTTGTACTGATCAAGCGGTTTACAGAATTAATCCCGGCCTGCAAATCCCACTCAAATCATCACCAGTAATTTTACAAGTATTTGGTTTAGTTTTAGAAGAATGCCGTCAACAATGCAAGTGGAATAAAAATATATTTTGCTGAGATTAGCAAAAATCCAGATTTAAAAAGAGGAATAGCACCTCATTTTTAAATGCCTTGACTGAAAGCACAAATAATTGTCTAAATAGCAGGTTCCCCAAACTGGAGCAAAGGTAGCCATTCACCATCTTTGAATAGCACTCTGAGCCACCCTAGATAGTTAATATGGGGCTTCACTTGCCACCTTCTTGATCCCACATCAGCTTGTGGGCTGGGAATTCTCAGGCCGCAAAATCCATCAGCTGCATCCAGACCTGACCCATCAGATTGAGGAGGGGAGAGGCAACATGGGCTCCGCTTCACCTTCCCTTTTCCTTTGCTGGGGAAGAGAGAGTGCACCCCCTTGGGGCTGAGCGACAGTAGCCCCTTCAGTCAAGGCTGGGCTGGCTCTGGGGGACCTGAGTTCAATTCCCCATTTGACCCTAATGGTCACATGGTGACATTGGTCTCTGTTTCTCAGCCCAGCTTACTTCATGGGGTTGTTGTTGTGAGAATAAAATAGAGGGACGTTGACCACGTTGATATCCCAGCTGGTACTCCCAGAGGGAAAGCAGAATATACTGTAAATGTGGTGGTGAGGAAAGTTCTGTTTTGGCCCCAGCTGTTCACACAACAACCCAAGGGTTGCTTGAATTGTGTTGCCAGCCTTCTTCTACAGTATGTCTTTGGTGGAGGGGATTCTTGAGAAATGCTTCATGGGTTTAAAATTTCTAGAATGGATTGTCAACAGAAGGTTAAGAAAATCGGTGTCACGCATTCTTAAAACAGACACCTATCACTTCTTTTCTGAAATCCCTTTCAGTTTCTTCACCAGGCCCTTGTTTAAGGAAAAGGGTCATACCTCTCTAGCGGCAACTGTAGAGCAAAGATATATTTATTAATATATGACCTTTTTTACGCTCATAGAAGCTCAGTTGCACTTATGGGGAAAAGCTGATTTATCTCTGAACTTTTTGGAAAGGCAGGGTATGAATGCTTTCGATAAATAGACTTTTGGGAAAACAGCAGATACCCTCTGCTTCACAGAAGCAAAAAAAATATCCCCATAATTTTTGTGAAAGTGATGCAGCTGCCGCCGCCTTCCTAAAGGCTCTGGCTTACTCTCTGTAAGTTTTTTCACCTGTTGTTTTGCCCGCAGAATCAGGGCAAACCTTCAGCGTGGATGGCTGCGGTTGCCAGCAGCGGGTTCCCTGATGGATTAGTCAGTCGCCTGTCCATGGCCTCTTCCTTCTCCTGGCAGCAGAGGGGAGGGATCCGAAGCTCTGCCTGTCCTTGGGAGAATTCCCGCCTGCCTTTGGCCTTCAGCCGCTCACCTCCTTAACTGCAGGTGTCCCTCCGGCAAGAGCTGGGGGCCATGCGAGGCAGTCCCTGGGTGCGCCGTGCCTGGGCAACGGTGGCAAATCACACCCCAGTGCACATGCATGCTCTCTCCGTCTCCGTCTCCTTCTCCTCCCTTCCCTTTTGCAGCTGTGTGTGGCAGGATAAATTGGAACAGGGCGTGACAGATGCGAGAGAAGGCGATGCTAGCAAACCCCCCCAGCTTTCAGCAGGATGAAATCAAGTCTGCGAATGCCCCTGGTGCCGGGTGCACATTTGAATGCCCACACGTGGTGAGGAGAAAAAGGGCCCTTCGAGACAAATGCTCATTAAGATCCCGGGATGATAGGAAACGGCACGGCACCAAAATTGTAGTTCATGTAATTTGTTGTGCATACAAAGTGGGCAACGAGCAAGGGGAAGTGGTGGGCCTAGAGCAGTGTTTCTCAGCCTTGGCCACTTGAAGATGTGTGGTCTTCAACTCCCAGAATTCCCCAGTGAGCCATGCTGGCTGGGGAATTCTGGGAGTTGAAGTCCACACATCTTCAAGTGACCAAGGTTGAGAAACACTGCTCTGGAGGCTGGGAGGGAAGGAGAGACCCCTTGCAACCTGGAACCTCTCTTGTCAGGACAGAAACTGGAAGCCTGTTCACTCTTACAAGCAAGCGTACCTGGGGGGCTATGCCAATCGGCTGACATTTCGCAGCAGCCATTTTTGTTTTGTGCAGTTCCAGGATGAGGTTCTGTCTTTACGGCTTTTTAGCACTTTAACTAGGGCATTAAGTGAGACATCCTTTCTCAGTGTGTGAATGAGGGGATGACTAGAATCTTGCTGAAGTGGCAAAGGCATTGCAAGCACCTTCTTAGGAAGACCCCAAACAACAGTTGCTGTGAATAACAAATGGAGAATGGCCACAATCCTCCCAAACAGGGCCAGGGCTGGGGATGAGGGATCTGAGTTGCTGGCCAGGGAGCTGAATGGGTTGTCTACCACAAGAATTTCTCCTGATGGAGGGTGGGGACATGTTGTGAGGAAGGCAGCAAGATTCTTGCAACCAATACAGGTCCAAGGCTTTGGAGGATTCTCGGACATCAGAGGTAGCATCTTCAAAACCAAAGGCCCATATCATTCCCAGGTTTTTGGAAATCTGCTGATCCACTCATGGACCAGCCAAAGGAACCAACCAGATGTGGGCAATGGGTAGGAATGGGTTCAGAATCCGTTGCTAGAATGTGGGGGTGCAGTTCCCACATCAGCAAAGGGTAAAAGAGACAGCTGAGAACCCACGCTTTCGGAACCGAAGGACCCAGGGGGATAGCCATGACGAGGGAATGGAACCCAGCAAGGACTCCTGGCTCCTTTATCCCCAAAAGCAGGGATTCCAAACTGCAGGTCACAACCTGCCAGAGGGGGATGGCAAAACTATTAACATGTTGCTTCAGGCACAGTAGTTCTGCTCAGACTTTTGAGTGTTATGAGTCGGTTTTCCACTTTCTGCTTTTTTTTTCTTAGCAGAAGGACCAGGATTTTATGAACCACTAACAGTATTGTATTCTTTAAATGATTATTTATGTTATAGAATGTTATTCTGAAATGACTTTGTTAAAAAATATTTGCATGTTTATGTGTTTTACATGTTTAAATTTACCCATCAAAAGCAGTTTTAGAGCCCAGCCACAGGGCCATTGTTCAACCACCCCAGAGGGTTCACTGCACTGGGGAAGACAGCAGGGGGGACCCTGCATTTGCACTTCCCCGTGGCTTGAGCAAGGCCTAGAGATCTACGCAGATGGGGCACGCACGCAATGGCAGGAGCTCCTTTCAAATTCCTCCTGCTTTCTTTCACGTGGTCTTTCCCATATAACTTGTGAAGAGGATGGAAGTTTCTCTCTGATAAACTTACCCTGACAGACTGAGTTGGGGTTTGGATCCAGGTGACTTTCATGCTGGGAGCTGTGGTTTCAGTGGCTACAATTGTGAATGAGGTTCTGGAGTGTGCGTGGATACACCTGAAGGAGAAATCTTAATTACATTTAAACTTATCTCCAACATGAATACATCAGAGGCAATGGATCTCAGGTATCTCAGCTGCCTTCTCTGCTCCATCACAGGGTGGCTTGCAAGAATGAATGCCTGCTGGTTGTGAGGGACAGGGATGGGCACCCAGGCACAGTAAGGGTCACCTTCACTGAAAAATGCAAGTTGGATGACATAACACCAATTTCAATGATACGCATTTGGAAATAACTGGGCGAGACAACATTGAAGTTTTTGCAGATTGTTCCCAAGTATTTTTTTAATTTTTCATTTGGGCTGTAAATATCTAAAGTGTTCTGTTTGGGTACTTTTATGGAAAATAATTTTAAAAGCTGGCATACAGTGGCCTGATTTCTCAGGCCAAATATCCAGCTACAGTTGGTAAGCAGAATTCACCTCCCCATTTGGGGCACCTTCATGTGTGATGCTTGCAAGCACCTGGACTGGCTCTCCATCTATGCAAGACCAGGTGCTGTTTGGCATCTGACCCAGCTTTGGTCCTGCTCAGCCCCAGATTTTCAGCTGAAGTGGATTTCCAGTGGAAACCTGACTCCATGGCTTGGTGACTTTGCATCCTTTCCCTGCCATGAAGGTACTGATCTTTTGCAAGGCACCAAGCTAGTCTTTCTTATTTGCCAGCTGGAATGGGTTTCCCAAGGCTTCGGCCCCAGGTCTGCACCTTCTTTCCCCTCTTCCAGGGCCTGATAATCACCAGAAGTCTGGGAATGATGGACAGAAGACTGCCACATTTCCCTCCCCACTGCCCGAAATGCGATTCCCCCTTGGCTTCTGAGGAGAGGGGGAGTCAGCAGCCACACGCTTAGTAGCATCTCAAGAGGATCGGGCGGAGGGGGGGGGGAGGTATTTCCCAATCACTGATGCCCAAATAAGGGTGGAGGAATCCTGTGGAAATTACCTAGCAGGGTATCCATTCAGGTTCCAGATTCCAGGAAGGGAGGGAGATGAGTTTGCCTGGATTGGAAACCATTTTGGAAAGGGATCTGGGGGACCAAGAGCTTCCATTCTGTTAACATGTTGAGCCGATTCTCATGCCACTTCAGCCAATATCAAACTGATATCATTGATACCCTGTAGGGGTCAGTCCTCTTATTTCTTGCAAGCATTGGACGTGACCTTGATGCAAATCCACCCCCCTGCTTCCAGATTCATCTTGCCTGGCAATGGAAGCTGCCACATAGGCCAATCACAGCTGGTGCCAGGGCCTTTACGAAGCTGCTGTGTGCGTCTTCACCATCACAGCTGGGCCCCAAGGAGAACCCTTGGAAGCAGGAGGAGGGCGTTGCCTTTTCCAAACCTTCCTTGAACAAGCTCCTGATCCAGTTCCAGACTGAGCCTAATAAAGTTCATACAGCATACTGGAAAGAGAAAGCTGCCTTGGACTGATCTGAGCCAGCAAAGCAATTTTTACGTAACAGGGTGCTTTGTAAGAGGAACAGAAGAGAAGCTGAAGATGCATGTAGAAGGCTTGTGCTGAAAATAACAGTGATACACCCTCTGTGCAGGGCTGATGCAGTTCGTGGGCTTTCATCTGCTGTTCTTCTTTTCTCCTGAGAAAAGACATGCAACTCTCTGGCATCACTCACGAAGAGCTGTCTCAGTGTACACACCTCAGCCACGCAGTCTTGGAGTCTGCAGTGGGAGTTTGTAAGCAAGGGAAGTTCCCAACTCTTGTGGCTCCATGGGATGACTTGGTCTTAAGCCAAATCTCTCTGAATGTTCTTTTTTAAAAAATATATATAAAGTTTTAAGAGTAAAATTTATACAACCTAAAATAAAGGAAGAAGGAAAAAAGAAAAAGGAAGAAATAAAAGAGAAAGCTAAAGTGCAAAGAGAAGAAAAGAAAAGAAAAAAGTAGAAGAAAAATAGAAAAGAAAGAAAAAAGATATAAAGAAGTGGCTTCAGATCTTTACAGTAGTTATAAGTACAATTGTAGACTTACCTCTCTCTCTAAAGTTACATTGTGACACTCTTCTTTCCATAATCTATCCAATCTGATTGTCAAAACCATAGACCATGAGCTCATTTTTTTCTGTTTTACACCAACAGTCCATGAGGGGTTTCCAGTCAGCAAAATCTCCCTACATGCCCTGAAGTATCTCAGGCACCCTGATTTGCATACTTCTAGGAACGTTAACCAAGGAGACTTGCCCATCAGTACTGCACAAATGGCATTGTTAAAACAGATGAACAGGAAGCATATTTGTTTTGTTTTTAAAAAACCCAAGGAACTTTTGAAGGCATTGTTCTGGCTTCTTGTTTTGTTCTTAATCTCTCTGGCACTCTGCCACCCAAGGGCCACATCTGCTTGGGGTAAATGGCAGAGACTTCAAAGCACCACAACAGGGGGGAAAATAGTAAAAGAAATACTACGCTTCATCCCTTGCTGGCAAAACTAAACATTATGATGAACGGCTGAAACCAAGAACTCTGCAATTAACAGTCCAGCCTTTTCCATGATGTGGATCTGAAATGGCTGGTGTCCTGATGGGGGGTGTAAAAGAGGTGGGGCTGCTTCGAGAGCACGGTCCTTTGCCTTTCTTCCCCCATCCAAGTTCATGGACCCCCAAGAGGTCTGGAGCAATCCATGGAAGGATGAACATGCGGTACAGGCAGAATCTGGTTAACATTTATCATCCTCTCTCTGAGTCTGGGAAAAAAAATCCACAGAGGAACGATGGGCCTTCTTTACTTTAATATAGATATAGATATAGATATAGATATAGATATAGATATAGATATAGATATAGATATAGATATAGATATAGATATAGATATAGATATAAAAGAGTTGGTCAGAGTCTCTCTTCCAGCTTTAAAATCTTTAAAGACTCTGCATATTTGTAGCAAGGCAATGCTGTTTGCTAAGAGCCTTCCTGTTCTCTGGGGGCAGCTAGAATGAAGAGGGACGTCCACAGTATCTCCCAAATAATGCATCCCATGACCTCTGCAAAAATCTGTACTTTTTTTCTATTGAGGTTGGTAAGAAAAGGCCAAAAATTCCCTTCTCATTCAACTGAAGCATATTTCCCATCCAGCCAGATGATGCCTGCCTCAGTTCCCTGGAGACAAAAACAAAGGAATACATCACTTTCTGGGAGAAATTTGCATAGCTATCTTTGCTCTCTCTTTTGGGTCCAGAATGTGATTTAAAATAGCTGAAATTTAGAGGAGTTTTTCAATTATATATTCCAGCCAGCACTGAGTCAATGCAGATAATAACCCCCACCCCCCACAAAACTGGTCTCCAATTATGTTTGCAATTGCTAATCCAATTCTGAGTCATGAGAAAAGACGGTCCCAAGCTGAGGAAGCTCTCTAGGCCATGATAATCCTCCCAACATCTCTGTGAGTGAGGTTCGCCTGAGAATAAGGGGCTCTCCCAGGCCCTTAAGAGTCTCCAAATTGAATTCAGGCCTCACCAGGCCAAATCCAGGCAGAAGGCATTATTCCTCACAGGGCCGCTAATTCCAGACCGGACTTTCCAAAAGACACCCCATCCCCATTTTGACAGAGCTTTGCTTTCTCCTCGTGTTGCTCTGCATCCTGCTTGTTAAAATATGAGCAAATTGCATTGGAAGATTCCTGAATTCAGGGTGGTCTTGCCCAGCACAGTCACATGTTGTACCAGAAATGGGCAGCCATTCCCAGCCAGGAAGAGCAGCAGAAGGTCTCCATTCATTCAAACATGTTCCACCGATTTAGTGGAAATCTAGCAAAAAACATTTTAAAGGACCACGTGTGCATATGGTAGAAAAAAATAGGATAAAACTCTTGGCTTTAAATAGCACTGAAGGATTTTCCATTTTCCATTTATGCCCTGAAATCCACAGCCACAACATCACAGGTATACAGCATACAAGGGTGGAATCGTTTCCTCAGTGTTTCTGTGAATTATTCAGATGGAGCTTAGCTCCTGGTGTCTTTATCAAGATCTCCATATAATTTTTATTAGCCATAGGACAGAAGTGGTTTGTGATTCCCTTCTTCTGGGATGTTTTTTGGAGCCCCTCAATCTAACTTCCAATCCTGAGCTTCTCTGGTAGTCTTTCATCCAAGGACTAACTTTCAAGATCAGCCAAGGTCAATATGTACCACCACCTTGCCCTCTCCAAACAATTGTTGTCAGTCAATATCCTTTAGATATGGAAGTGGAGCTATCAGACTGAGCTGAATTACTACTCTCTTCCACAGCTGGTTTCTTTCTACCTTCCTCTTCTCTCCTTGACCAACTGCTTGGGTCCTAACATCTGTCCATTGCCTCCTCTTCAGGCTGCTAAGATCTATCCAGCATTTCCTTCTCCTCTCCCTGATTCAGCTATGGGGGAATTCAGCTGTCCTACAGCAAGTTGGCAGTGGCTGGTCTCCATTGAAATATTAGTGGGCTTTGCATGCTCTATAGTGGAGGCTTCTTTGTAGAAAGGAAGGCCTTCAGGTGCAGATGCCTTGACCTTGCAAACAGGGCATGGAGCGGTGAGAACTGATTGTCTATGGACAGGTGGTATCCACAACTGATACCAACTGATTTGTCTCTTGGAAGGTATTTTGAGGGGTCTCCACCCATGTGGAAAACAATGGTTCCCCACATTTGGTAGATGCACCAATCCTTCTCCCCTGGTAGTCCTGCTGCCATTTGAGGTCTACGGGGTTTCAAGCATTCCCCAGATTTTTTGCTTATCTTAGCATAGCTATCCCTAGAAACTTTCTCAGCTAGTTAAATTTCAACATTTTGCTGCTTTTGGCACAAACGAAGCATGATTTTAGATAGGTGATTCAGAATCCCTATGAGTAGCTAGAGTAAAATAGAGTCAAGATTAAATTAATTCTAAAGTTGATCTATAGTTGACGAAGACCTTCTATCTCTATTTCTTCATGTTATTTCATGCGAGTTTGTAATCTAGTCAATGATTTTCTTTGGTGAGGACAACCAGCTAGATTCTCAGTACATAAACTGCAATTACCTATCCCAGTTTTTGTTATGAGCTGGAATAAAGAGTTCCAGAATTAAGTTCCTCTCCAAGCATAACTTGAGAGTTATTAGTCAGAAGAATCTAAATTTCCTTTTGACCAGAAATGTTTCATTACTAGCATTTCATGCCACGCAGAAATTGCTTCAGTTCCTTCACTCAGGTAAGCCTTACTCTGTGGAAGATTCTACTTTAAAAATAGCTGTTTGATCCTTTTTGAGGGAGAAGGGTGCTTGGGTTTCCTTTAATGTTACCACCCAAGGTCAGTTTATCTCTTTGGACACAGTGAAAGCTGCATCTTATTTATCTCAGGCTCCCAACTGGCAGTTTCTTCAACTTGAGAACGTTTGTTATCTCAGGTTGTGTATGCAGCTTCAGAAATCTCTACTGTTGTTACTGGAGTTAGAGTTTTTAATGGATGCTACTAACCCGAACTTAAAGATGAAGCTACTGTGAAAGTGATGCTCTGCCTGTCGTCTTTATAGTAATTAATTTTAATGTCTTGCTATTTTAAATCAATGGTGAACTGCTTGGAAAGCAGTGCAACCACAGGCTTGTATTTCATATTTATCAGATACCCCAGAGAACATTTAATAAGGACTGGTCATAGACTCACATGCTCTGGAGCTGTAATTGAAGAGCCCAGACTTTTCCACATGTGCAGCAGGCTTATTCTACTAGTTGATCAGTTCCTGTTGCTTGTACAGATGAACCTGCTCCCTTTGGCTGTGTATCTAGGATATGTAGCCTTCCTGGCATCGGACTGGGTTGTTTGAGGGGCCGCCTCTCCCCACTTACGTTTTCCCAGCCCTTAGGTCTGGTGGGAGAGGCCTGCTCCAGGTTCTGCCTGCTGAGGAGCACCATCTGGCCAGGCTCAGGAAGAGAGCCTTGTCTGTCGTGGTGCCCACCCTTTGCAATATCATTTCCCATGAGGTTGGCCCCAACCCTGTCAGCCTTTTGTGAGATCGTAAAGGCTTGGCTTTGTCACCGGGCCCAGGGCCAGGAGATGGGGCTGAGCCCATGCCTTGGATATGTTGACTTGGGTCTTTTACCCTGGCTGCTGTTTCCATGTGTGTGTGTGTTTGTTTTTCTGTTTTTTATGCTTCTATATTTTATTTTAACACTGTTAGCTGCCCAGAGTCATGAATTTGAGATTGGGGAGGTCCTATAAATTGAAATAACGTCATATGCGGCAAAGAAGACTCGGTGGCGAGAACAGCCATGCGCGTGGACCCTGGTGGCCAGCAGCCCCGCGGCAGGCCCAAGAAACGGTGGATGGACCGCATTAAGGAGGGCATGGAATGCGTGAACGCCACCCCTGAAGATGCCTTGGACCGGGCCAAATGGAGACGGATACACCAACAAGTGGGCTCTGCCATAGCACGGGAAAAATGCTAGGAAGAAGAAGAAGATATCAATTGAAATAACTAACTAACTAACTAACTAACTAAATAAATAAATAAATAAATTCCTATCAACTATTACAGTACAGTACATTCAGCAAGCCTGAATGTGAAACTAAAAGAACAAAAATACACACGTCAAAGAAAAGATGGTTCCCAGACTGCAGCCATGGACGGGTGCCGTGTCCTGTGTCGCAGAGGCGTTTCAGGCCATGTTGGCTCTTCTTCCTCCGCGTCTGAATGGTGGAGAAGTGCAAACAGAGTGCCAGGCTCTGGTGTGGATGGAAGCAAAGGCGTTTGCCCGGGACCTTCCCTCGTTCTGGCTCCAGCCACACAAAGCCTGCTGTGCCCCGAGGGTGCCCCAAAGGGAACAAGATGCGCTCGGCTTAACCAGGGGACCCTACCGACTCACCCGTCCCTCCACCCACAGAGAGGGGCACCCATTGTGCCTGTTGCCTTCAGTCCTTACATCCTTTTCTGAGGTTTCCTGGTTTGAGTCTTGTGTGTGGCAAGCCCTGAGGCCTGCAGACTTCTGCTCTAGCCAGAGTAACCAGGTCCTGAGCCTTCTCCAGGTTGAGGAGTTGCCAGTTTGGGGACAGTGGACTGCTGCTCATTCCCGGCTGGGCTGACCTCACATTCAGCTGGAATGAAGGGGCCGAAGGAGCATTCAGGCTGGAGGGGGGTGGGGGAAAAGAGGAAGAGGACAGCTCCCGGCAGGCCCCCTTCCTCAGCTTCCTTGGAACAGCAGTGTTTACCTGCCTCACAAGTTTTATTGCAAAAATGAGGAGCACTTGTGGTCTCTCTGGTCCTTCTGGGTGCAGAAGCAAAGGAAAATCCCATCTTGCTATCATCCGTTGGTTCTCCTGCTTTTAAGGGGCTGCAGAGGGAGTTCTCCTCTGGACTTAGCTTTCTTAATACAATTAGCAGCCAAGGCAGAAAACGTATATGTGCATGCCCACGTACGTGTGATTGTCTTGGTTCTGGCTCAGTTCTCCCCATCTCCTAGCCTTTGGACTATAACAATGCCATTCCTTCCCTAGGGATCCTTCTGACCTCTCCACCTCCTTGGGCACTTTTGCTAGCATCCATCACCTACCCCGCGGTACCTGGTGAATGCAGAAACTGATAGGAGCAGAGACCCCTGCAGGGCAATGACAGTACCCTGGCATTGAAAAGCATTTAGCAGTCAGAAGAGTTTTCCACTTTCTCTTGCCCTCCAGCAAGACAGTCAAGGCTTTGGGGAGGAGGAGGAGGACCCATGCTAAAACAGGAGGCTGACAGAATGAAGGATGGCACACATCAACCATTACAAAATCTCAATCTCAACATGTTTTTGGAGAGAAAGGAAAAAAAACTTTTCCTTAAATGCAAGAAGTCTGAGATTTTATAATGAAGTCTATGTGTATCATCCTTCTTTTTCTTCTTTTCTAAAAAAGCCATTGCAGAATAAGATTGGGTTATTATTATACAGTAGACATCTGCCAATCAGTATCATCTAGCCCTAAACACTGAGGCTGGGGGTCTCCAGGGAATGGTGAGTTGATGAGGTGGCACCATTGTATGTAATGTCTAATGCTCTCTCCTTGCCTTTTGATCATAGTATTAATGTTTTTGTCATTTTTTTATATTGCTATTTTATAGTTTTTATTGTACACTGCCCAGAGTCATGTTTTGTGAGATGGGAGGTCATATAAATATGATAATAAACAAACAAACAAACAAACAAACATTTCAGGGATACCTGCCAAAGGAATTAGGGGAAATATTTTAAAAATAACTTTAAAGAAAGAGGAAGCAAAGAACACTGAAGGGAGGTGGACCTCTGTCTTGGTGCCGTCCTGATACCATCTACGGCTAACCTCTGGGGATTTGCAGTGTACGTTGGCTTTCCTTGTGATCCTGGCAAATGGATTGTGCATTTGATGCCTGCACAGTCAAGAGATGCACTTGTGCAAAGGTACTCAGATGAGGCTTGAAAGGTAGAATTCAGATTCTAAATGACACCCTTAATTTGACTTGTGCATCTAGAAAATAAATGGCAAGACTGAAGAGTTGCCAAATTTGAGGACGACGAATTCAAGAAAGGAATTCAACATTTGACCTAAAGAGTCTAAAGTGTGGCAAAATCAACTTTAAGCCAGAGAATGGGTTTCAAGTGGGTTTCCTTGAGTGGTTGGATGGGGGATGGTTCAGAAAGAAGCATTAAATAGATCCCCTTTCATTTATGGGCTCCTCTGCATGACAGACGTGGCCTCTTCCAGTCATAAGGGATGTCCCAACCAGAAGTCAGGGTCATAATTAACATCATTAATGAGTTGGCAAAATATTTTTACAAAAGTTGAGATGAAATAAATGGATAACGTTGAAAAGGCTTGTGCAGCACTGGAAAAATGGACGGTATGCATTCACAGCAGAAGTTTAACCAATTTTAAGCAGGAATAGTTCCCTTATATACAAGACATCACACAGCAAGGCGAGCTAAGACACTTGAAGAAAAAGAGAAACCTAATCATCATCATCATCATCATCATCATCATCATCATCATCATCAACATCCAAACAGAAATGAGTAATAATGTCCAAAGCAAAGTATAAAAATATTCAAGTAGCAATTCGTGGCTGGGGGGGAAAAAGTGATGTGTGGAGAAAACAGAGGGGGGCTGTCAGACTGCCCTTTTAACAATGTTTTTAAATCTGTCTTGTTTTGCTTTTTAACTTTTAAAAAAATCTCTTAAGCCTGTATATGCATATGAATCTTTTTCTTTTCTTCTTTTTCTTTTTCTTGCATGTAATATTCAACGAGTAAAAAAGAAATGTTAAAAAAAAACGAAAACAAAAATTTCAGTAGATTTTTAGATTGCATCCTTTTCAACAAGAAATAATACTTTAGAAATGACCTCATTGCATGTATGCTGTTGCAGATGCCGTGAAATTAATGCTGTATTTAAATATATTGTTCCATTTCAGTAAGAAGCAGGAACAGGCATTAATTCAACTTTGAGATTTCCAGATGTTTGTATTCTTCTGAAGTTTATCTCTGTCCCTCATAAAAGAAAATGGACTTCCAGTCAAGAGAGGCAATGTTCAGCATCGGAAGAGCCTACAGCTTTAACTAGTCAGAGGAATTGGTTAATACAGACCAGCTATGGATGAGAGTAATGAATCATGGCTTCTATTTATTGATATATGCATGTCTGGCCACTGAAAAGATTTCATATTTTTAAAATTAAATCTAAAGACACATTTATTCTCACTTCTTCCATGGACGTAGCAATGCCCGTGATATCAGTGAGTTTGGGACCAAGCAGGCCTTCCTCTTACAAGAACTCAGCTCCCTTCTGAGTCCTGACAGATCCAGAAGTTCCAGATTTCTGGGCCAAAGCTATGGGTCGGGTTGGACATGGTATTAACTGTCTAACATGTAGCTGAGCTGACTCTTTTTATTTTCAGCCATTCCACAGGGCCTTGAATCATGGGCAAAAGGGAACCGCTGAACACTGAAAAGCACCCTCAGTAGCAGCTTCCTGTCTAAATATTTTTCTTTCTTTTGTGTAAGGATTGAAGAAAGCAAATCTGAATGAAAGCCAGTGAGGGCTATTTCCCCTTTCTTTAAGTCTGACATAGGAGGACACATTTTCAGAAGCCTTCCTTTTCCTCTCTAGAAAATCTGTAGGTTTGCAACTCCATCTTGGATGGTATGGTTTTACCCATATCACATCCTGGCTGTTCCATGGACTCTGAAATGAGTGATCCTCTGTGGCTGGTACAAGCACCTTGCTTTGGGAGGAAAACACACAGGTACTCAAAAATGGATCAAACCAACCACAATTTCATTGAAGAAGCTCATCGAATAAGATAACCATGGCAGGGCTGCAGTCACAACCAAGACGTATACAACCATCTTGGGGTTAAAACTTGGCCACCACTTTCCTTATAAAACATACTCTTTACAGAGGGAGAGAAAGAATGCAGAGTCATTTATTTATAATACCATCTTGCCCAAGGAGTCTGTCTAGCTGCCTGCCCCCCATGTTGTTTCTTGGATGGTAGTTCAGGAGTTCTGCTTGGACCAGCTACTCCAGGAAGCCTCTGACATGGGGGTCTGGCTTCTATGGGTCCCCTAGGCCTCCCTCCCCCCACTGGTGACTCCCTTGTTCTTTATCCCAAAGCAAATGGGAAGCAAACCTTGAACATTGAGAATTATCAGTTTTCCAAAATGAGCAACGTACCTAAATTTTGAGGGTCTTCTGTCTTTATGTTCTTTCCCTGGAATTCATTCCAATGAATTTGCTTCACCAAGAGCTATCTATTTTCTTTCTGAATATGTTGTCCTGATTAGTATGGATGATGAATTGCAGTATCTGAAGAATTCCTAGACCACATTTCATTCACGCAGGCTTCAATTAATTAACAATTGTTAAATATGAAATACATATACCATAGTTAATTGTATAATAAGTATTTAATAAAAGCCTAGGCTAAACAAAGAACACTTACACACTGGATTCCCTTATATGGTTATCTTCTGAAATTCCAGTAATGTTATCTCTTTACAGAGATGTCATTCTCTGATGGGTTGATCATTCCTTGACCCTACAACCTTACCTCCAATTGAGGAAAGGGAGTTTCACTGTCATGGTTTTAGAGTACTCACTGGATCTAACCACTCTGAAGTAAGATCACCTTTAGAAAAAGACTGAGCTTGAGAATACAGTTGCCTTCTTTTGGACCACATTTTCATAGCATTAGACCCCACCATTCCTCCAGAGTCCAAGGCAGTTTGCAGGGTGGGGGGCAATTCCTGTATTTTGTCTCCATAAGAGCCACACTGTGGGGTAGGTTGGGCTGAGGGACCAACTACCCAAGGCGCTTCCATGGCTAAGAGTGAATTTGAACCTTGGTCTCCCCAGTCCTAGTCCAACACCTTCATTCACCATGACAACACATGGGTTTAAAGCAGCTTTGCTGGCAAGGCAGGTATTTCCAAATTCCCTAGTTCCTGGCTTTACTCACAGATGATTCATCTCTCTACAATATTTTCAGCTTGGTGACTCATGGAGTAGAAGAGGTCTAAGTTTCTGAACACAAATGGCTCCAGCCTGGAAGTTCAACATCATACAACATGACTCACAGTTTATCTTTACCCACAAATTAAAACTGGCATGGATGTACCTCTGCTTGCTCATATGCATAAATACAAACAGTGGCTGCTTTTTGAGCCACTCTGCACTTTGTCTTCCTCATTCCATCTCTTCTCTTTATAAGCATGGGCTTTCATGTTTTATTTTAGATATTCAGGAAGCTGGGATAACTTTGCAGGCTCCTCTCTGCCATTGTTTGCATTTATTTTACCTCCATAAATCTCAGGCCCTGGAAGAGACCTTCTTCCATGCCCTTCCACACTGGACAAGTCACAAACTGGAGGTGGAAGAGGAAAAGCTACATGGCTGAGATGAACTCAAGGGGCATCCCTTGTCCTTGTGAAAGAAGGAAAAGAGTTAGAGCACCAACTGATGCTCCCGTGAAGCTGCCCTGCATGCACGACCCGCCCCTCTTCTGTATGCCATGCAAACTCTTCCTCAGACTGGCTTGTTTCCAGCACAGATGGCAGAGAAAGACAAATGTTTCTTGAAAAATATGGGCATGATTTGGTTCCACATCCAACCTGACTTAACATAGCTTTTGTAAATGTCAACCTGAAGCTAGTATTGTGAAAACAGGACAAACACTATTAAGCTGATTTAAGCTCTTGAAGCAGACTGCGAGGATGGACGAATTGATGCCGGTTTGGAAAATAGTCCTGAATGTCTTTTGACCTGATTAGCATCTCACAATAGGCACAATTATTCTACCCGAGGAGGCGTATTATCACTTGTCATTGGGATTGTTGCTGTGTCTCTCACAGAGAAGACTCTTTAATCTCTGGTCCTGAGAGCCCTGCAGCTGACAAGATCAGAGATTTGTCATATTGTGTTATTATTCTTCAGACAAAGGTTGCTGGGCTTCTCTGCCGACACTTACGAGTCCTTTGATGTAAATTGTTGTATCACTTGCAGAGAGAAAGTGAAGGGGGGGCTGCGCACTTCCCCCGAATCCTCCCGGTTTATCTGGAAGTGTCATCGTTCCAAAAAAAAGCACATACCGGGGTGGACGATTCACCTCCATCCCCAGCCAGGCATTTTGGTTGCGCCTCCGTGTGGATTTGGGGCTTTCTGGAGTCGCTTTGGGGAGACCGGAACACCGTTTCCTGCTAACCCCGGGTCTCCCTTGCCACCTTCCATAAATGCCACGCCAGTGTATGCTCCTCTCTTGCTCTTTCTCCCTCTGCGCGTGCAACACATGACTGTATCTCAGTAATAGATATTATCTGTATTACAGTCATGTAGTGTTTGAAGCTAAACGTCTACTAATTTACCTGCCTTAGTTTAATTCAAGGCAAATATAGGAAACGTGCAGTCCTGGGAACCTGGAAGATAGGTGAATAATCCTTTTGAGAGCATTTGCTCCACTGGGAGACATCCACCGTTGTGTAACATAAAGTCTGCTTCCCCACAGCCTTCGGTCTGCCGGGCCATATTTCTATCAATTCAGCAGCCACAAGCGCTTCACCTGCCACCTCCAGCCGCACATTCAGCCTCCCCAGGATCAATTTCAATATATTATTTGTCATTCTGCTCTAAATATGCATTCCCTGGATTTTACACAGGGTTTTATACACGCCTTTACCTCCTGAGGGACGGCACCACTGAAGCAAAGACTGATCCGACTCATTGGAAAGGAGCTCCAGCGGAGCGCACTTGGCCAAGAGCTGGCTGTTGGCTGGTCCAGAGGTGGGCCTCCAGGGGCAAAGGCTGCAATGCCCCGCACACCTACAATCCGCTTCCTCCAAAAACCCCAAGGGGTTTGGGCTGGGTGTGAAATCCACACCAGAAACACTCATCCCCAGGGGGAACCCAGCGCCCCTTTATTACACCCTGGGAATTTGGATCCTTGCATTATCAGAGGGTCTTCCAGCCCCGGGAGAGCCTGTGCATCGCTACGCGTGGAGGGTTTCCTTCCGTGTCTGCAAATGGGAGGGGGGGGGAGCCAGGGGATGGGGGACTTCAGGGGTCAGGCAGCACTGCGGTCCAGCCGTTCGGGGTGTTTTGTGCCTGGAGGGGGCAGGAGGCCCTTTCTGAAAAGTCTCTGGACAGCTGCAGTTCCATGTATTTTATGGGAGCGCGAAGTGGCTGTTCCATCAAGAGCATCATTTCCCCCTTGCAGTTTACTGGAGTTATTATGCAGTAAATCTGTACAAAAGCTGTTCCCGTTCAGCTCCTGCTAGTGAATTAAAGTAATTATCTGCATGCTGTATTTCTGAAATCAGTTTTAGCATGGAGCAGAGAGTACCCACTCCTGTTACCAATTCCATCTTGCTTATTAAATGGAGATGTAACTCTGGCACTGGCGAGATGGAGCAGATGGCCTGGAGTCTTCCAAACGCTTTGCCTTTCAACTGTCGGACTATTGGCTGGGCACTGGAGGGTCCTAAGCGTGGTCCAGAACCTGGCCAGGAGGGAGGGAGGCACCATCACATATTCCCCAAGTTTGTGAAATGGCCCTCTTCTGAAATTGTCTTTTACATTAATGTACGGGCACTTACACCCAGCTTTGCAACCATCCATATCTGAACAGAGTAGCTCCAGGTGTCAGAGAAACCCAAAGGGGGCCAAAGGTCCTACCTTGGACCATCCCCATTGGTCTCCAGTCCTCAGAGGACACGTGCACCAGTGGAGGATCCTGCCGGTGGAGTGGCTGCATCTGGCTCTCCTGCTCCTCCGTGGCAGCCTCGGGTGGACTCCGGCTCCGTCCTGCATCATATCGTTACCCCTTGACTTGCTTTTCCTGGCTGCTCTGGCCACTGAGCTGCATTCATTTATTTATGCTGATTGCATTACAGGTTAAATAACAAATGGAAAGCTAACAGTTCTGATTTGTTGTTTATAAACTATTCTCCAAACAGCTTTTTTCTTCTGTATGGATGGATAAACAGTCTATGTTTATTGTCACAAGGAATTCAAAAAAACAATCATAGTTGGGTTAGAAGTGAAGAGGTATGCCTAATAATGAACGAAAGGACTAAAAGGAATGGGAG
Source organism: Candoia aspera (assembly GCF_035149785.1). NCBI lineage: Eukaryota > Metazoa > Chordata > Lepidosauria > Squamata > Candoiidae > Candoia > Candoia aspera. Next base: position 727,675 of record NC_086157.1, read on the forward strand.
AAAGTATGAATTGATGTTGACTAGGCTGGTGCAGGATCGGATCACTTAGAGTCTCAGGAATGAATTAGAATGGTAGATAATTGGTGCGTTTGGGTTGCTTAGGAAAAAGAACCTATTTGTTTTGAAAATGTATTCATATGGGAAAAAATGAATATTTTGCAATGAAAGATTATTTAATGTAAGTAGGGACATGAATCTGAAAATGACTGTGTCAGAGATCAGGCAGTTGTGTTTGGCAGAGTAAGTGAAATGAACGGTTGTAAATTATACATAAATGGCAAAGAACTTTAGAAGAAAGGTTTGGAATATCCCTTGTTAGAAAATCAATAGTTAACAGTCTTAAAGAATATTAAATACATTTAGTGCAATCTTAAAATGAGACGGATTCACAGAAGAATATTGGAGAATTTTTAAGAGGGTTGGTTGTCAATTTCATGATGTTGGAAGTGTAAAAAGCATTAATATTGATTTAGTTTGGTCTTAAATTCATACATTTGTTAACATGGCCTTGGGAAGGATAATTTGCTTAAAAGATGTAAATGCAGTCTTGAATTATATTCCTCACATTTGGAACTTTATCAATATACGAAGAATTGTAGGCCCATGGCACATGAGCTAACAACTAGAAAGACTATTCTTTTTCATTGCCCCTGATCTATAGCTAGAAAGATTTATGGAGAAGACCATATCTAAAGCCATGTAGAGCTGTGGTGGAATCAAAGACGATTTGCAAGAATAGTGAATGATTTGATGTGAACCAGATTTAGTTATATTTCTGTCCTGCTTTCGTACCTCGTGCCTTAATTCCTGCAGTTTACTATTTCTTTTCTGTGCTTTGCCTAATATTGCTTAACCTGAAAGGGAATAGCATTTTGGGCCTGTACATGTGTTTCCTTGTTAGTCGTTGCAGAACTTTACTTGGTATCATTAAACTCTCCTTTGCTCCAAAGGCAAGAACTGTGTTGTTAGTGCACATTGTTAGTGCACGCTGTTTTTCTATAAGCCCCTTCCTTTCCTCCTGTCCCGGGAAGGGAATGTCTTCCATTATAGAAATGTGTGGAACTGGGGTGACCATCCACTTTCAAACGTCTGGTGGATGCTAGGTGGCTTGGTGAGTAGAGTAAAGACTGCTTGGATTATTCCCATAAGAACTGCAACATCAGTGGTAGGCAGAAGCTTGTTTGAAGGACACCCTGTTCGTTCTTCCAAGCCTCTTGCTGTGTAAGAGAAGCTGTTGTTCACAAGCCTCCTGGCTTTCTCATTTATGTACGCTTGCTCTTAATCGTGAGGCTCACAATTAATGGGGATATTTTCATTTTCTCCATACACCTGGCAGCACAATTATTGCTTAGCAGGACTGCTGTGGGAAGCATCTTGAGCAGACTGTAATTTATCATGAGTATTCTCATCCCCTTCTTCCTTGGCACATAATAATTTGAGGGAAATAGTTAAAATATTAAAGAAGGGGAAGAAGACAAACCTCAGGCCCAGTAGTGAGAGAAAATTGCAGGTTGCGTTGTGTGCGCAGCACCATCTGCCTCCAACATGGAGGTCTTCTCAAGGGAAATAGCCATGGAGAAGTTATTCAATTAGAACAGTGCTATTGGGCAGTTACCCTGGAGAATTGGGCTGCTGTGATTATCCCCCTCTGCATTCCTTCATGCCCCAGACAGGCGGCCAGGCTGTTTGACTTCCTGAAGGACTCAGTCAGCGATGGAGGCGGGGAGCAGAAGGGAGATCGGGCGTGCCTGGAAGGAAATCGGTTGTGAACGAGCTTTGCTTGGCCTTCAACAGAGCCTAAACATCTAAGCCAAATCGCATTTCTTAATTCATTCCAGGGTCCAGTTGTCATAAAAGCTGTGGGGATGCTGAAAGGGGGAAAAAGGGAGACTCATATTGGGCACATTTAATCTGCAGTCCTGTGCCTTGGCACTCGGGCAATGAAATATTACGCATTCCGTTTGTCAGAGTTGCATGGATATGGGCATAGCTACAGCTTGAAAGCTGCCAAGTAATCTTTTTGCATACAGTACTGGAATCTTTCACACCTTAATTTTATAATTTAAAAAGGTATTAGCCTGCCTTCTTTGGTGCTTGGGGCTACTACCATTAAAAAGAAAAAAAACCAAATAAATAAAATGACCTTCTCCTCCATAAAACCAGCCACAGCCCAAAGTAACCAGCTTTGCAAACCTTATTAGGATGCAAAAAAGCTGAATCTGAAATTAGATGCTTTACATCTAATTGCTTTACCCTGAATATTCAAAGGAAGCAGCGCCTCCCTCATTCTGGCAGCTGTAAAGCCCTAAACAGCCTTGGGAGTCCTCGAAGCACAGCGCTCCTTCCAACCCCACCCCCATTCTGCAAAAAAAAACACCAAATGGATGTAATTAATGACTTGCACTTGCAAAAACTTTGGAAGACAAATAGGAAACACTTGCAAAAACTTCGGAAGACAAATAGGAAAGCAGGGAGCCCAGAAGGGTATTGTCTTCTTAACTGCCTGAATAATGGAATCGTCATCCAACAAAGGTGGAGGCGCTGCATTGGGAAGACCACAGCATGTTCAACCTTACCTGGATAACCCTGAAACATCTATGGGTATTTATCTATTTATTTATACAAATGACTCTGGCTGGCCATAGGAAAGGGAGTTACTTTTCATCAAGGTATTCCCTGGAAATCATTCCCAAGCTCTCCTTGCCAATCTTAGAGATAAGAGCAAAGTAACTTTTCTAGGTGTTGGTGTGCACCCATGGCTGATACACTAAACTACTTTCTCTTGTGTTTCTTTCTTAGGACCCTTTGCAAAGTCTCTGTCTGGAGCCCGGAACAAACTACGAGACAGGGAACCTCTGTTTGCACAAGTCCTGGACTTCACAGCAAGATCTGTTGAGAAGAGAACCATCAGAAGTACCCAGTGGGTGAGGGCTTGGAGTCTTCCCAAGCAGATTTGCAGCCACATCTGGGAATGTTCTAGGATAACCCTGGGAGGGACAACATCATGGCAGCCCTCTAAAGGAGCTGCTTCTTTGGCTTCTTCACTCGCCTTCTCTTCACTGCAAGAGGTGAACTGAATCACACTCAGGACAGAATCAATGGAGAGAACCCTACTCCATGCTTTGACCCCACGTCTCTCAAATAATGGCCTTTGAGCACTTTGAGTATCCTCACTGTTTCCCTCCCTGGTCCTTCCAAAGCAAGCTGACCTTGTAATAGTTCCCCTTGAGTCCTCCCCCAAAGGCCTGGAACAGCCAAGAGCACCACTCACCAGCCAGTGCTTTGTCACCTGCCCCACTGGAAAGTGCAGCAAACAGCATCCAGGCATGGCCCCACTGCTGCCGTGTTGCCTCCGAGAGATAGAAACAGCAAAGGCAGACCGTGTGTCAGTAGACAAAGGCTCCCATCCAGGACAGTTTGTAAGGTCCTCTGCTAGCTCTTAAGGCACACCCCATTTGTTCTGTGTATTAACAGCAGCTGATGGCAGACTGAGTCCATCAACAGCCTCTGAGGTGCCTAGAAACCATTTCCTCTTCTGTTTGTTTTTGCCTGCAATAGATTATCACGGGCCTATTAAAGACCGTTCAGAATCTTTATGGAAGGTACAATCCTCTCAGTTCAAAGGCATTTTCACTCCAGTAAGCATGCCTGGGATTTTAGCCCAAATAGCTACTAAGGATCCTTTACATGGAAACAGTGTGTTTGTGTAATGAAAACCTAGCCATGCATGTTTCCTCACTGTATTTCCAGTAACCACACTAGCTACTAAAGGGAACAAGCTTTCCTGGACGTCTGCGTTTCTACTGTCCCAGACCACCCCGGTTAAGAGAGCTGGCCAAGCCACATGTAGGGACCGAGCTGGAATTGGTGAAATCCTAGTTATTGTTAGGACTCCGTGCCATAAGGATGGCCTTTTGATTCTCACCAGATGCTTTTTTTCCTGTCTTCTTTCAACCGTAATAAATAGACTCACTTGGGTGATAAAGAGCTTGCATAATAATAATCATGCCCCAGAAGTCTAATCATCATCACTTCTGCGTGTTTGTCTTTTTAAAGTACAAATATATGTATATGTGAAAAGTAGATTTCACAGTCCCCTTGTTCCCCAGATAATCTTCCAGCCTCTAGGGAGGGTCTCAAAGATATGACACTTTTATCTTTTGTTTCTAATGTTTGATGTATTGTTTATGACAGTCACTCAAAATTAGTGAGTATGAATAATTTAAAGCAGGGATTTAACATGCCTGCTAGTATCTTGGTCCAGTATGTATTTTTTTGGAAACCCCACTGAATTTAATGGGCTTGTCTTGCAAATAAATGTGGGGAGGGTCAAAAGTTTGAATGGCTGAATATCTTGTCACCAGAGTTAAGGTTTCTGGTCAGCAGATGCCTTCCCGCTGAACTTCTGACTCGTGCCTCCTAGTTGTTCAGTCCTAGATCAGGGAGCAACAGAAGCACAGTCATACATCTCTGGGTCTAATTCCAACCAAATGTCACTCATGTCCAAGAGGGACTCATAGAACACTAGACAGTAAGTTGGTTCAAAAGTAAAAATCCGAATCAGTTCAAGTCCTAGTGGAGATTCCAACAGAGGACAAACATTGAAACAAAAATCATGGTCTTGGATCTGAACGCTAGCAAGATTTGTCAGAGCTTAAGGCCCAAAGTCAACTACTTGCATAGCCTCTGAAGCAGTAGGTACTACCACTGGTCTTTCAAACTGAGACATTTATACTGAAGGTTAGAGCTATCTGCCCTTACTCAACTGATACTCATTAAGTCTGATTTGGCTACTATGTTATCTAAGTGTGTTGAGTTAGCCCAAATCAGTCACACCAATCTGGCTGTAAGGTCATTCAGAAAAGTCCACCATTCCAAAGACATCTTCCCTTTCACCAAACAATGGGATGCTTCTCTGCCTCTTGATATTCAATCCAACATTGTCACCATTCAAGTGGATTTATTCTGGTGAGTTCTGAGCAAAGGTCCCAGTCAAGTTCAGGGCCTTAGGAAAGCTTGGTTCTCCTGGTCAGAAGCTTAGTGGGAATCCTTGATTTGTCTTCTTCCATTAATGTGCCATCATCACATGAGGCTAGGATAACCTGTGATCTTCAGCTAAGCAATCTACAGTGTGTAACATCTCCTGTTGGAGGGCATAAAGAAGAAATACCCTTAATTAGCCCAACTGCAACTTCATTTTATTCTCTTACAAAAACCACTGGAAGTCATTCATAACCTTCTACATGTGAAAAACTGGCATCCCTTGCCTCTTGGACTTCACTAAAATTAGAATGTGGACCCAATTTGACAAGTGGATATAACTGTTGGAAGCAGAGTACAATGGCCCTGTGCCACAAGACCTGGTCTGGGGACCTGGGGTTGGAGAGATCTTTTTCAGCTCTTGCCGTAGAAGATGGGCTGTGCGATGCAACCCATTCTCTGCAACTGCTTCTGGAGAGGAGCGTGTTTCAGAAAGATTCCAAAGAAAAGCTTGTTTCTTTCTAGGAAACTTGGCTTGACGTTTGCAGCCATGGACAGTTAAAAAAATTATCTGGAAACAAGAGTGGGCTGTCTTAAAAAAAACTTGATGCCTCCCCAGATTTTTTTCCAGTAGACTTTAGTGGTGGACCGCAACAAGAGAGTCGAGGGCTGGGCCATGAAAAAGAGATATTTACACCTTGGGCTACCACTTGTTATATCTATGATGAGTTCTGGATGATCACTGGTAGGCCCTGGGTATTTTGTTAGGCATCTTCTTCCTTCCTACCTCGATTGTCACAGTGGCATTTGTAGGAATACTCTCATAAGGTTTCTCAAAAAGTGCTGAACTGGCAACAAAACAGCCATCTGTTGGTCAACTTAACGAGTTGAATAATATAAGGAAGTCATAAAAAGCCAAACAAAAATCCTGCCTGAAATTTTGGCATAACTTGAGCCTGCGGGGAAAATAAAAAGGCTTTAAATGGCCTAAATCCAAGCACAATACTTGCAGCCTATTTCACTTTATTTTCCTGCAGGATATTTAATAGGTTTTTTTTCTTCCAAAACTATTTTTAGTATATGAAAGTATATTCATTCCCTCTCTCTTTTTTTAACTAAGCAGCACTATAGCATGGCCTTATGTATGTCTGTAGGTATGGCTGTGTGTGCGCACAAATATAATATGTATACATATGCATACGCACACTCATATTTGTGTAATGTACATATCTATAAATACAAATGTTAATCAGCTTTCCTTGCAATAAAAAATCCTAAGTTTTTCCCTCTTAAGTCAATTGTGCTGCAGTTGATAAGCATTGAAATGTGGCTGCTCCTAAGCCATGTTGACATTAACAGACACAATTTGGCCCTGCTTGTGGAACCTACAGGTATAGCTTCAGAGCTCTCAGCCAAGATGAACAAAGGTCCCGTTGACTAAGAATAATGGCAGTTGAAGTTCAGAACAGCTGGAGAACATCAGGCTGGGGAATGTTGTTTTAAGAGCGGCCTTCCTAAGCATTCTTAGGAAGAACGGAACTTCCACTGTGTATGTCCCTGACTTCTGTGGGATGGCTTTAGGAAGGTGCAAGACTAACTGGAGTGTATATCCACTTCAGATAGTCCTGGAATGTTGGTCAACGCACACCACATTTGGACTGCCGCTGGATCACAGCAAGTCTTGTCCAAAGTAAAATAGGCAGTTCTGGTTCCTTTGGACCGCTTTGGAAAGAGATCACCTTCACGTTTGTTGTGCCCAGTGCACAATCTGTCTGTGAAAAGGAAATGCCAGGCAGGCTTAGGAAAAGGGGGAAGCAGGGGTTTAGTTTTACAATGGACAATCTGGAGCTTCAAAAGACTTACTAGGGTTCTTTCATCATAGTAATTTTGGGAAGGACAATAAAAATTACGAAATTGCAGCACCCTTCCAAAGTTGCTTTGCATCTCTTTGTAAGTTGAATTCTATGCATCTACTGTTCTGAAATTGTGTAGTTGCTCATCTAGGGACACTTCTACAAATTCCATCAAGTTCAGGCAAATTAGCTACAGAAGCAGAGAGGAGGATCTGTTGGGCTTGCCCATTTTTGCCCCTAATCCTGACACACACTGTCTATATGTTCACATAGTTCTCCCTTGGAAAGCTCTCCTCTATCTGCAAATTACTTCCCACCTTGACAAAAAATGAAAACGCTGCAGCCTTTTGTTGATTTCTCCATGGCCGCCAGTGAGAGGAACCCTCCAGAGTTTCAGAAAAGGAACAGAAGGAATCTGGGCCTTTGGTTGGAACCAAAAGGAAACGTGAATCGGAAACGCTGGAGTGACCCACCCCTCGAAGCAGATGATGGCCACTTCACTTCCACAGATGGAGGAAGCAGGTAGGGGTGGTCAGGTGCAGTGACAGGGCCTTCTGACATTGACAGGAGTCTCCGGCCCCTGAGTTTTATTGCCTCATAAAAAACCTGCCTCATTAAATTCAGAGCCCATTTCGAGCTGGGCACTCTGTGGCTGTTCCGGGGCTGTGCGTCGCACGTTTCCTTCTGCCCTGCTTTGGACTTGTTTGCATGCGGTCTCTCCTGAGTGGGGTGGAGGCAGAGAGGGGTGAGGAGCAAGAGGGTGGTGGGGCCTTTGGCCATGCTAGAAGGACACTGGACCCCTCCTAGGCCAAGTCACAGCACAACCTGTCGCAGAATTTCTCTAGAGGAAGATTTGTTTGGGTGGAAAGCTCTTCGGTGTTTAGATACCCTCTGAAAAAAGAATTAGCTCCTTGTACAGCGCATGGTAGAAAAGCCCTTTGACAGAGTAACATTTAACTGGCAGGGGGGGGTGAACAGCCTCTTCAGGACTTAGATACAGGTGTGTGCCTGTGGCTTCAGGACAGGTGTGGCACCTGGGTCCTCTCTTGATCTCCTGAAGAGCCAGTTTTGAACAGGATTATGGAAAACTGGCAGCAGAATTCCTTGCTGTTTTGCAGAGTCCACTCACAAGGAAGCATCTCGCAGCGTACAAACGCTAACCTTCAAAAGCTCCACTCCGTATACGTTGGGAGTCTTATAGGGTGGACATTTGCAAACGTACGAAAGTTTCCACCCTACCCAACCTTCCTTATCTAGGTGATGTGACTCTCGGCCTTTCCCAAACTGTTGTTGGCATCCTTTAACGGGGAGTGCGTCATGGAAAATCGGAAAATCATGTGCCCTTAGATCAGGGTTTCTCAACCTTGGCCACTTGAAAATTTATTTATTTACTATTTAAATTTATATCACCGCTCATCTCCCCCAACGGGAGATGTATGCCAACTTCAATTCCCAAGATGTGTGGACTTCAATTCCCAGAATTCCCTAGCCAGCATGTGGGAGAGGAAGAGCCTATCCCCACTGACCAGAAATCTAGTAGCTGTTCCTGAGATGGTCTGAGAGCCAGCTGTCACATCTTTTTCTTTTTAACACTTCCTTTCACTTTTTAGAACCTCAACAGCTTTGGGTATTTTTCCCTATTTACTTTTGTGTGTGCTTATCTTACGATATACATCTTGTACACTTTTATGGATGATGAGCTGCTTTTTAAAAACTCTGGCAAATGTGGATTTCAGCACAGAAACGTGTTCCCGGTGCCTCTCCCTTTCCTGAGAGCCCTTTAGAAGTGGTACCATTGTGAATCTTCTGCAGGAAGAGCAGGAAAGGGGAAATGAGGGAAATAATTCTTCTGGATTTCCACTTTTTTCTAATTTCTGAAATTCCAAGAAAATGGACATGCAGTACTTTATATATTTGAAACGTGCACGGTTATTGTTCTTTGAACATTCATTAGATTCTCTGGAATGCAAAAAGAAAGAGATGCTGGGATTGGAGAAAAACAATTAAAAGGCAGAAAGACAGTGAAAATTAATTCAAAGCTGATTGGATCAATAGCGCTACTTTTCTTATTGCATTTCATATTAAAATCTAGCTTTGGATATCAGCACTATAATTTGTAATCACCAAACGGTTCAACTAGCCAGCTGAGCATGCAACCTGGCACCACTGAGATGTGTCCCACCACAACTCCCAGCATTCCCAGCTAATACTAGCTGGGAAATTCCCAAGAATTCAGAAGCATCCATGGACCTTCAGCTTCATGGAGTAATTACACTGAAACAAAAGCAGAAGTCTGGAGTTGCCAGAAGTTAACTCGAGCGCAGCCAATTTTTGATTATTACAGCTTCCCACCTGATCAGATGATCTGGGAATTTTTTTTTTTAAATGAACAGGTTGCACAGCCTGAAAAAGTTGAAAGACTTCAGCTTTAGAACTGTCTCTTGCACCTGTATCTCAACCTGCTTAATTTCATTTGTCAGCACAGAACAATTCCTGCCTTGCACTTCTCTGCTTTCTAGCGACTTCTACTGTTTTTCAGGTGAATGTTTGAAAATTAATAGCATTAATAAACATGATTGATTAAACAAATGCCCCAAGACTTCATGCTGAGTGCTGTGAATAATTATGGCATAAATCACCAAGATTCCCCTCACCATCAAAATGCCCTTGGCCCTCCTTATTCTATTTGAGTTTGAGGGCCTCCTGTTTGGTACAGAAAGTCTACATGGACCCAAGAACATGGGAACCCACCCAAAACAGGACCTCAGACCAGCCCTACATCCTTTGTGAGATCCCCATTCTACTAATCCATGGAAGAGTTGAGAAGCTTTTTGGAGTTGTTTTGTATAATTATATGTAATTATAATAGAGAATAAGGTGCAAAACAGCCCGAGGCTTTCTTCAGTATCTTCACAGGCACTTATATAGAGATTTGGATTATATGTACATTTATTTACCTTAAATAATCAACTGGTTAAAAGGAAAATAATCTGCTAAAATTCTTTAAACAGGAGACAGCTGTAATCTAATTGCAACACTGCAAGAGTTACATTGTAATATAATATTAATGTATTAATGCAGCTATTTCATAATTTTCAATTAGATTTCCCCTACGTTGTTTTTAAATGTATTTCTTCCTGTTTTGGGTTTTCTGCCTGTGAGTTCTCCCAATTTCCTCCCATGTTATTATCCCTGAAAATAAACTTCCAGCTTTTTAAAAAAAATACGGCAGCTGCAAAAGATTCCCTAAAGGGAGAATCCAAGACAGCAGAAGATCATTTTCTACTGACACTCACATTAGATTTCAAGATTAGTTACTAGTGGAGGACACCCCCCCCCACCTTTTAAAAAAAATTAAGATGTAAAAGCCACCTGTGTTTGAAAATATCGGGCTAAAATTATGTCTTTTGCTCAGTGTTGTGGTACTGGCTCCCTTTGCAAATGAGTGGGGTAGGCAGAGGAATCGCTGGTGCAGCTCCCCTCAGGTGTAGCTGGACCCCCTGAGTCAGTGACACATCCAGCCAGTCCACCCTCTTGGCATGGACAGGAGCGGCTTCCCCTTCACTTCTTAAGCCGTTGGGAAGCAGCCCTCTGTGCAAAGGGACCTACAAGTATTCCCAGGAGGTCATTCAGGCTTGGAGGACCTTCTCCCAGTCTGGCTCCAAATTCCATGTGCTCACCATAATCCCAGAGTTACGGGCTGCACACTCTCCCAGTTCCATTCACAGCTGGACTTTGGATGCACAGAAATCTTAAGTTCATCTAAGCCAGGGGAACAGTGGGGGCAAGGATTTATTTGTAATTCCTTTTAGGGGTTTTTCTTTCTGTCTGTGTGACTGAAGTGGGATGTTCAAAGATGTGGTAAGATGAAGGAGGGAACCCTTTCAGAATGGATCCTTCTCTCTGATGGAGAAACCCTTCCTCGGAAGTGAGTAAGAAGAGGGAAGTGGGGTACCACAGAGGCCTCAGGGGCAGCCCACCCCCATCCTATGCCCTGCTGCTTGCGGCACTTCCTCTCTTCTGCCTGGCTGCCCCATAAGGGGAGGGGGGGCTTGTGTGCCAGCATTACTGTGTCATGTCTTGGCCAACCAGGACCAGCCTAGAGATGCACTTTCAGCCTTGGAAATCAACTCTCCCAGGCTCTTTTAAAGAATCCCAAACTCCCCCCACCCCACCATCATTGTTCCCTTTCAAAAGCGCCCTGGGCAGGACCAAGCCGCAATGCATGCATCCTGAAGTTCAGCCACCCCCCTCCCCATCCCCAGCACAGAATCCCATCCTCCTAGTTCAGCTGCCACTGGGGGCCAGGAAACGGCTGCCAGCTTTCCAAGCATTTTGCACATGTGTTTAGCCCAGTTTAATCTTTGTTTTATGAAAAGTGTGGGGTGGGAAAGGTGGCAACCCAGCCAAATGCGAGGCCCATTTTTCAAACTAATGAAACAAACAAAATTAATGTTAATGTATGGACAGAGCAAGGACCTTGCAGCAATTCTTTGCGTTCTGTGTTAAAAACACAAACCAACCCTACCTTCTAACATGGAGACCAGCAGAACTCCTTCCTATAGTTGGGGGTTGGGGTGATTTTTTTTTGGAAAGGGGTGTGATCTGAGGCTGGAGGGTCAGAAGCCGAGTGAGTGTGGCCAGTTCTGGTGAGCCTGGGACCATTCCAGGATTGCTCTGTTGCCCTCTTCACTCCCTTTCCGTACAGGATTCAGAAGAGGCTGACGTCTCTTAGGATGGAACAGGAGCTCTCCTCCTCAGTAGGAGGAAAAACCACTCACTGCTACAGTCTCACCAGTATATTCACGGCAGACCTATCACTGCAGAACCAATAAGAAACCCCTGGCAGAAGCCGTAACCGAGGTACCTAGAAGGGGTTGGCTTTGACAAACGGGGGAAGTTCATCTATGCACACCTTGATTCACAAGAATGTAACCCAGCTGGAGCAAGAGGCAGAACACTGACAGAGGAGCAGGTAGAAACTATCTTCAACAGCCTCGCCACTTGTGCCTCTATCCTGGAGGTAACTAGAGAGGATTTGATAAAAGATGGAAACATGCAGAAATTTCTAAGGGTGACAAGAAGAGGATGGATCATAGTCCAAAATAAAATAAAATAAAAAGAGAATGGTACGACATTATGGAAAGAAAAGGACCATTTTTTTAGTTCCATAGAAATGAAGATCAAGTATCCTGTGAAAAGCACTCTCTGTTATTGTATTAGAGGGCAGTATATATATAGTATTTATAGTATATATAAAGCTATCTGGGAACCCCCTGGCAAAATGGCGTAGCAGTGATCACATGGTGTGACTTATGTGGGGAACTGATTTCACACAGTGGGTCTCGATAGTCACAAAATTTGCCAAGGACTGAAGATTCCAACACACAAGCATCAACTCGTTCTTCCCACAAGAACACAGCATTGTGTGTGTGTGTGTGTGTGTGTGTGTGTTATACAACCTGAAAAAGATGTGGAGAAAAGCTGAACAGAGTAATCAGGAAGTGAATGTGCATTTATTTAGCTGTGGAAGCACATCCAGAGCAGCTGAAGCATGACTGGTGCTGCTACTACATGTGAGCAGAAGGTTTAGATCACAACTGACAATTACCTGCAGGAATAAGTAAGCAAAATGCTGAAAAATAGAGAGAGAAAATAAAACACAATGCAGAAAAGCAACAGGAAGTTAAACTAAAGGCATTGTAAGACTACAGGAAAAAAATAATTTATAGTTGATAAAAATGTGATAAATAGATAAATAGATAAATTTTGGCATATTATAGGTAAAGACAGTTCAATTCCAACTATTTCTAGTTGAGATATTCCAGGTAGTTAGCTGTCTGTTTCTGTGCTGATAGCCAACTTTCTTGAAGAGAATCCTTTCTGACCTTGAATTGGACATAAGCCACTGGAGTGATTTACATATTCGCATAACTCTAAGCAGGCAAATGTTTGTAAGCAACCTGCCTTCTCGCTTCTGCCGTTGGCTAGATTCAGTGGCAACTCTCAGTGACGAACCTTTAAATGGCCCTCTTCCTCAGTTTGCAGAAGAGGGTTCATGCCGCAGGCACCTTTGTATCCAGGAGCCTCAAGAATGCAAAATCCAGGCTAGACGTTGGTAGGAAGATCAACGGCATGTTAACAGGTCCTGGATGGAAGATAGCATTTCTTTTAAGTATGCCACTGTCCAGGGGATTCTCTCAGGAAGACCTATGTCTGGCTGGTAAATGGGAAAAAATGCAGACTCAGAAAAGACAAGAACAACAGACTGGGTTTAGAAAAGATTCGGCCTTTTTGTTCACAAGAGAGGAAGAATGGCAATTCTCCTTTCTTTACTGCCCAGCTACAGTGTGCAGTTATCTCAGTCTATAAATCCAAGTCTAAGATCAGCTTTCAACAAAACGTGGTGACCAGATGATACCTACATGAGCTTCCAAATTCATAATCCAACAGGAGGCAATAATATTGCTGGAGACCATTCCCATTGACTGAGTTTGTGCATCCTAGGAAGCCATAGTCAAGAAAGTCAACGGTTAATGAATACAGGGCTGCATTCATGCACCATGATAGGCACAAGAGGACTTAGTGTGGTGTGGATAAAGCATATTGGGCTAATCCAGGCATTACCGCTTGAATACAAATTGAACACAGAAGCTGAAGGTCTGTGACAGGTTGGAAGGTTCATGTTCAAATTTATTTAGGCACGAAAGCCGGTGGGGTGACTTTGGGCCAGTCCCTCCCTCTCAGCCCAACCCACCCCTCAGGGTTGTTGTTGTGGGAAAAATAAGAGGAGGAAGGAGTATCAGGTATGTTCTCCACCTTCAGTTATTTATAAGAATAATAAAGGCGGGATAAAAACAATCTAAAAAAACCCCAACCTTTCGGAATATCAGTCCTCACAAAGGCTTATCTAAATATAAACAACTTTAAGCAGAAACACAATAGTTGTTCTTTGAAAACCAAGATGGAAACCTCTGGCCTTCTTCCCAGCGGGTCCTCTTAATGCAAGAGAAGCAGGGCTCAACTGAGCAGGCTTCTGGGATGACCTCCCTCTACCTAGTTTTCCCTTTTCTTCCTGGTCTTGCTGAACCACCATTCCCAGAAGCCCCCATCAGCCCCATCCATGGCAAAGGGTGTTGAGAGAGGCAGCACAGCAACATCTGGAGGGCTACATGTTGCGTACCTTTGAAAAGGGACACAGCTGGTTCAACAATTGTGTTCAAAGATCTTGGGATGGTCTTTTATTTCTGACCCAGTCATTACAGTTTCTAAATCTTGATCAATGGATTAGGATTATGTACGAACCTGGCCGTTGCCCACCACTCATGGTAAAAGCAAATTAGGGTTAGCATCATATGTGAACCCAGTCCCAGATTGCTGTACAAATGAGACATGGTAAGAGCAGACATAGAAATCAGAGGGGGGGGGGGGCTAAATTTTTTATGACTTACTGAACCATAGATTCTGTGTGTCTACTCTGGATCCAAAGGTTTAATTATTCAAAGAGAATTAATGCGTACTCTTGTCATGCATTAAAATTGCTATTTTATAAAGGTTAGTTAGTAAAGACTTTTGTACTGAATATCTATCGAAAAGTCGCATATCTTTGAGGCTGTGTTATTAAATGGTGCCCACCCTGTGGCTTTTCTTCTCTACGTTTCTGAGCAGGTGTCCCCAGAGGCCATCTGGTGTTAAGTGCTGTGCATCACTGTCATTATCTGGTTCAGTGCAAACATAATAAGAGTGGGATAATGGAGGTCAGCCAATTATGCAATCCTTGAACTATAAAAGTAGATTATGAGAGGCAAAAGATGAGAAAGTTATGCAGGCTGATGTGTGTGCCTGTAAAATAGGTTTCCTTCATCCAAGGATGAGGTCACCCACTTATGACATGCAGACTGGCATATCTGTTAACAGATTGTTTTGTAGAACATAAAACTCATTTAAATGCCTTGATAATATTCAGCTGATCATGACAACTTAAAACACAAGAACATCTTAGATATTTTGCTCCAGAAGTGGGAAGGGGCCAGAGAGATTGGATGTTACGATCTTGAGTGGAAAGGCTAAAGCCATCATTTATTTTCTCCTGTCAAGACAGCAGAAACTCTCCAAGAGGCACCAAAACAATGAATTTCATAAAGCTGAGTTTTATGAAAGATCTAAATTGCACCTTAATTTTAATTCCACTGTATTATTCCAGAGCTTGGCTTTCTACACACGCTGTTCTGATTAGCACTGGCCTTTGGAAGGGTCTCACGGAAGCAACATTTCTTGTGGGAAAGGGTTTCTGTTGTTCTTCTGGTGGTTACCTCTTTTCTTCCCATGCTGATCTGCATTCAGGATTAGCAATGGCCTGCAAATCTGTCAGTGGGACTTTTAATTTCTCAGTTTTGCTAATCTGCAAAGACAATTCACTGAGCCTGAGAATTTTTTAAAAATATTCTCATTAAAATTTCCAAGTATTGCATGCACATTTCTTCTAGAAGTACCATTCCTACTGTGTACACAATCTATGGAGAAATAATTTCTTAAAGTATAACTCATATATGAAAGCATGTATACATTATTTTCACCGGTATATGCCTTTTTGTAAAGCCTTGTCAGTTGTACTTTTTCTAAGTCATGCATTTCTCTGCAAAATTCAGAACCAGTGGATTTTAAATGATAAAAGTTTCAGTTTGTAGATTTTTAAAATTTATCTCTAACCAGCACAGGGGTCATTCCACCCACCCAATGATGAGGCAGAAGAGTGGTGTGGGAACCTCTCTGTCAATTGACTGCAACACAAGGTGAATGCAACTTCCCTTTACTTCATTTGCCCATTTCACTGTGTATTTTACAACTGGTATCAGTTGACGACCGACAGGAAGCTCTGGCGTGGGCTGGTCCATGAAGTCACGAAGAGTCGGAAGCGACTAAACGAATAAACAACACCAACATCAGCCTTCCTATTTTCTTCAGGTGCTCCCTTAGAAATCTCTTCTTGAAAAGAAAATCCAAAGCTAACTTAATGTTACTTAATTAGTCTACCACCATCAAAACCTTCCTTCCTGCATTAGTAGTCTCTAAAGGCTATCTTGGATCCTGTCCCCCATGGATCATACAGCTTACATGATCTTCACTGGGCCTCTCTCCTGGTTGATACTAAAAGAATATTAAGCAGATAGCAGTAAATCTAGGCACCTCCTTAACTGGCTGCTAGACTGATAGACTAAGTTGATTGTTACAATAGGTAAAGGGCATTTGGAGGAAAGGGGATGTTGCAGGTGTGTGTGTGTGTGTGTGTTCAGTGCATCTCTCTTATTTGCTCACAGATGCCATTGTGGAGGAACCCAACACTTTGCCAAGTGCTGTGTTGTCTTCTATCAGCCGCAATAAATAGCAACCATCTAACCATGTTGGGAAAGTTGTGTCCCCTCTTGGATCTTCTGCACGATCAGAACCGTTCATGTTGCTTATGAAATTCTGGTAAACTGCTGCATACTTTGATCATGTTCTATAAATAAGACTAATATTTCAGTTTGATATATTAAGTACTTGTTTACCAGGGAGATGATTAATCACTCCTCATTAATCAGCAGAGAGCCAAACATGCCTTGTTTTTCTCACCTGCAGATATTACTCTTTAAAATTAATTAATAATAAATAAATACATATTTAGCTTAATGGCTCAGGAAGTAATTTGGAAGGCTGTGTTATACTAGCTCAGCCCACCAGTTGGCCCCTCTACACTAACTGGCCACGGGTCGCCAGCGTAAGATCCACGAAGAGGTGTTTCTGAAGGCGAGTGGCAAAACTAGAGTTTCCCGTGTGCAAAGTACCTTCGGTCCCTGAGTAACAAAGACTCTGCTTCCACCTTTTTCCTGTGCACTCGGTGGCCAAGAGTAAGACGGCTTCTCTCAGCCAAAATAAGCCTCCAGCTGAAATATGAGATCTATAATAGTGGCCTCTTTTTTCTGTTCTTAGAAAGACCACAGCAGGATCATGTAAATGTGAAAGGCTCTGGATACGGAAGAAGAGGTCGGAAATGCTAAGTGCCCTTAGAAAAATATAGAGGCAATATGAGGATGGGTGTAACGTATGAAGTGTAAAATCCAGAAATTCGTTCCAGGATGCAGAAGTTACCTTTCTAATAAAAACCAAATACTGATTATTAACTCAAATAATTTATTCAGCATATGAAATATCTGGAAGGATGACATCTACGTTTTTCTAAAAAGAAAAGTAAAATGCCTTTTACTGAACACGCAGGTTTATCATCTGAGTGGTTATCAAGCAGCATTTTTCTGAACCTTTTAAAACCTCGGCCATGTTCCAAATAGGCTTATTTGGAAGGCAGTGTGGGTGGGTGGCTCCCTGCTGAACTAAATTTGAGATGGGCTCTGCTACCTCTCAGGCGTGCACTGTAATTTGCTAACAGAGCCGCTTGCACTGGAAAACTTCAAGCCTGTACTGGCTATCTGGGCACCTGCTAGAAAATGGGGAAGATTCATATTCAGGGAATAAATAGGAACAGCGGAATGAAAGGCAGAGCAGGGGGGTGCACTGCATTGTCGGCAGGCTCATCAGGCAGTAGAGATCACATGTAGGTAGGCCACCATATTTATTTTATTATTTATTTATTTATTTTATATAGCCGCCCATCTCAGTGAGTGACTCTGGGCGGCTTATATGAGCAAGAGTCTTCCCTTGGGGCTGCCTCATGTGGTCATATGATCTGTAAGTCTAAAGTGGCTCTGCTAAGTCACCAAACTCACAGGTCGCCCTGTGGCCATGTGTGACAGCTGCCATGGTGACCCCTGAAGACGTGCAGTTGATCCCATCTTGCCTTTCTTTACCATTGTATTCTGGAATTTCCCCCCACTTTCTATCTAGCCTTAAGCCTCAAGATTTCTTGCTGGCCTCCCATACAGGCCCAACTTTGCTTAGCTTTCCAGGGTCAAGCTGGCTTAGGCATCCCCCTGGGATGGCAATTCTGATAATCAAAGACAACACAGCCATCATTCCCAGTCTGTGCCCTTCTAGGCTGTTGGACTATAACTCCAGTAATTCCCTAACAGCATGGTTGTTGGCTGGTAATTCTGGATATTAGGGTTCAGCACATCTGGAACACCCCAGATTGGAGAAGAGAGAGAAATCTGACCATTCAGATGGCATTGATTCCAACCTTTTCCCAGTCGCTCTCAGAGAAGTTGAGACCGAAAGTGTCTGAAGAGTTACCCGTTGTCCAACTTGGCTGCAGAAGGTGAAAGCAGGTAGGCTGACGAATAAGGCTGATATCTCCACAGAGAGGACAAAGATAGATCTGCTCTGCAGGGCTGCTTTTGCAGAAACAGGTTGCTAAGAGGGGATGGACTTCCAGGGTTGGAACTGCATGAAAGGATAAAGCTTTTGTAGAGAATACAGAAAGGAAGGAAGCAGCTACAGGGGAGACCTCATCTTCATTTCCTTGGTTCCCTGCTCTAGACAAAGTGCAAAAAACAGGATCCTGTCGCATCTCTGAGCACTTCCTTTTCATGGCGGCCAGTCCCTGGCCCTTGAACGGTGACTGCTGGTGGCCAGGACTGGAATGGCTTTGGGGACGCTCTCCTGAACGCGGCCTGTCCTTACAAGGGAAATGGCTTTTCTCTCCCGAGAGCAGCCACAGGGATCTCTTCGTTTCCCAGCTCTGCTCTGATTGACGTACAGTGGTTTCCAAGTGCAAGTGTGGCTGTTAAAAGATTCATTTTAATGTAGAAAATTAGGAGAAACTCATTGCTCCCAGATACACTGTAAATCAGCTGAAAAATGGGTTTTAACAATAGCTATACTCACAAACTGTTCAAGAGGCTAAACAGCTATTGTTTTATGAAAAGGCATGGCTTCCATTTGGTGAATTTTATGCAAAATGCTGATGTGGGAATCCTCAGTAAATCTCTTGTATGAGATCATTGCGCATTTCATCTTTAATGATGCAATACTTATTAATTTCTCTTCCAATCTTTATAAAACAGCCTGGGTTGACCTTGGCTCTGATTAGTATCTTTTCCTAAAACGAGAGAGAATTTGGCATGTCCGTAACCTGAAGATGTACTTTGTAGGATTGGCTTCAATTTTGCTTCCAGCCTTTAAATATATTTTATTTTTTTTACTTTTTATTTACTTTCTATCCCGCCTTTATTATTTTAATAAATAACTCAAGGCAGCACACATACCTAATACTCCTTCCTCCTCCTATTTTCCCCACAACAACAATCCTGTGAGGTGGGTTGGGCTGAGAAAGAGGGACCGGCCCAAGGTCACCCAGCCAGCTTTCGTGCCTAAGGCGGGACTAGAACTCTCCTACCATGCCTGATTGGCTGTTGGGCTGAGAGAGAGGGGCTGGCCCAAGGGCACCCAGCCGGCTTTCAGGCCTAAGGTGGGACTAGAACTCTCAGTCTCCTGGTTTCTAGCCTGTTGCCTTAACCACTAGACCACACTGGCTCTAAATTCTTCTATGCCTGCAACAAAGCATATTGGCTTAATTTCTCCTTTTCTTTGGATCTTGAACCTTCGTGATGCAACAGTAGATTTCCTCCTATCAAGGATCTGAGAAACCATGAGTAGCGATCATATATCTGTACATATGTGTATAACCTGCTTTCCAACAATGGAAGTTTTAGCTTAATCATGAACTGCCGTAAATCTGCACTGGTTGCTGGTCTTCTAAAGTGGTTCAAAGAGCTTATGGGGACCCAGTACTGAACTGTAGCTTTTCCTGGACTGGCAAGCAAAGGGGTCGAAGGAAAGGGCTAGAACAAAGTTGCCCAGTTGCCAAGGCCTGCAGCTTCTGAACTCTGGATTTCTGACCAGCATAGTCAGTGGTGAATGGGGCTGCAGAAGGGCTGATGGGCCTGCACTGATCCAAGGGCAAATGGCGAATAAGACCCACTCAGGTCTTTCCACAATACAAAAGAGATTCAGCCATGATTCCATGGAGGAGCTGGGGCAGGAAGCAGATCAGCTTGAGAATGCATTGAGGATTGAAGGAGAAGGCTGGGGAGGGAGGGAGATAGAAGATGCAGTTTAAACCATAGGGAGAATCAAAAAGGGCTGAGTTGGGGTATACCAGTGCTGATGGGCACATTCATAGCCTTCCCTTGAGAACGATATGGGCATGTTTGTCATTGCCTTCTTCTATGCCCAGGATAGGTCTCCCTGACGTGTCCTGATCTTGTTAGCCAAGGCCAGCCGGGTCTGGATTGATGGACCTGAGAGTCCTAACCTCAAGCAAAGTGGGAAGGAAGGCAAAGCAAACTTCAGGGCATTTTCTTTCCTCTTTGGCTGCCTGGAGGTAAAAAGGCTTCTGCCTTTGCCCTCAACATTCTTCTGTTTCTTCTATAGCCAGCCAGCCAGCCAGGCCAGGCGCCAGGCCAAGCCAAGCCAAGCCAAGCAGGGGCACTTTGTTCTTATGCAAAGGTCCTCAGAACCCACCTTTTCCAGATCTCTGGTAATCTGGCCACAACTGCACCACCACAGCTGAGGGTTTTAAACCCAGGGCATGTGGAAGGGAAGGCTTTAAAACTCTGTTTATGTTTTGCCCGTGAAGACTTTAGAGCACAGCTTTTCACTGTGATTTTTCTGAGGAGATGTTCCTGTTCACACACTGCTACTGTTATTTTCTGGACCCCTAGTCTACCGATAACATTAATATGATAGGAGGCATTTATAATCAACGGCAGCAATCTGGACAGAAGCTGCATAAGCCGTGGGCATAAATGCTTCTGCTGCGGCGACTCCTGCAGGAGGCAAGCAAAGAAAAGCGAGGCCAGTTGGAAAACTGAGGATATGATGACATCACAGGATGCCTTTCCACAACTACACCGTAGGGAGAAGGCTTCTGCTGCTGAAAGAATAGTCACTGCTCTGTTAATTGTCCCATTTAATCCCCCTCTGAGTTTACCTGCAGTCTATCGTCCCCCCATCCGTTTCTGAAAGGCTTGAGATTTAAGCTGTTTCTGGTTTATTATAGGGTTTACGTTCACTGAGAATTACTCCACGTGTGGAAAAAGTGAATTGGAAACATCTGAAAAATCGAACCAGTGTCCAGCTGTTCCCAAACTGGGATCCACGGGTGCTGGACCACAGCCCCCATCATCAGCGAACACGGCTCCTGAGGGCTGGAATAAGAACTGTTGGAAGGACACAGGCCCCTCCACAAACTGCAGCTTGGGGATTTCCAAGACGCTGCTGGCGTCTTATTCCACCTTGTCATATCCTGCAGGATTATTTTCCCTGGGTGGAAGATGGGAATAATCCGGTGGTTTTATGGGGAGCCTCCATTTCATTATCTCCCACGATCAGATTGAAGTTTTCAGCAGGGAAGCATTTAAAGAATCTGGTTTGAAGAATGTAAGAAACACAGGTTTAGAAGTAATGTTTCCAATGGGAAAAAATTAGGGTGGGATATTCAGGAAATACAGTGTTATTTAAATCTGTTCTGATGTTGAGAAAAGAGGTGTTATGGGCTGCTTGTTTACATTTCTTCTGCCTTCTAATTCTTGTTTCAAATAAGTGCTGTTAATTAGAAAAGTTACCAGAAGGGTTGCTAGGTTTGAAATAAAATATGTAAAATATATAGTATACGGAGCCTTTTTTTATTCGGCCTACTAGGAGACGGCTTGTAACATTCATCTGGCCAACAGACCTGAAATTCATTGACAAAATGCTGACTTATTAATGGCTGAGGAAGAGCAGTCATCATTTCTGCTCCAGAAGCAGAATTTATAAGATAGCTTACTTGTGAGTGAGCGTTAACATGCGCTGTAGCTTGTGATAATAGTAGGTCCTGTTCCACACAAGCCTTTTTAGTTATTTCTGTGGATGTTTCTGTGCTGCCCAACAGGACCCTTGAAGCTGCTTCAGGATGCATGCAAAAATTCTTTTAACTGCAGATACTGCACCTGAGAGCAATGTAGAAAAGATGTCCAGAACAGGCTAGAAAAGTGCCCGGAAGAGGAAACGAAGTGCTAATGTATCCCTGGAATCTAAAAGTATACATGAAAAGGGTCTCCTAGGTTGCAGAGCTAATGAGATGTTGCCTAGAAACCAGCTGGAGTCCTAGCAGTCTCTTCTGGAATAGAATTCACCGCCAGCTGCCTCCGCTGTTTGGATCAGGGATGGGCCCCAGCCTAGCCTTTCCGTCTTGGCAGACCTGTTGCGCCAGCTCCTCGGTTACCATGACCAAGGGGAATGCTGGACCTGTGTGATGATTCAGGCACAACACCTGGTCTTTGTTTCTTTTTAAAATTGTTTTCTGCTTTTAGACACATAAAGAGAAACCATATTTACACACCATTCAAAAGAGACAGTAAAGAAGCTAAGAACTGTGGAGTCCTTGGTGCTCTCTGAGCCTTGTTGTTTTCTGGCAGACGTTTCATTGCCAGACCAGGCAACATCTTCAGTGCAAAGGAAACAAAAAGGCCAGGACACCTTTTCACCAGCAATCAGTACCCAGATAAGCAGGGATTAACACCAGACAAACATCAAGCAGAAAACAATATCCTAATCAAGGAACTACCAAGGAGAAAACCACACACGCACACACACACACACACCCCAACACTGGCAGGGCAAGCTGCTGTAAAGAAGCAGGGAGCCAACCCCACCCCCCCTCGCACTGATGATGTTGCGTAGTGGGGAAATGAATCGTCTGCAAGCAAACAACAAACAAACAAACAAAACCTCCAGTTCCATTTGTAGAGTTCCACACACTGAAATATTGCAACTGTTGCATTTTGGTAGCAGATAAAAAAAGCTGTGTGTAAATAAAGTGAGCTTCAAAGCTTGACCAAGGATGGTGTGGCGGTGAAGGGACAGAACTAGGACTGTGGGGATCCAAGTCTACCTGTAGCCACAGAAGTGCTGTATCTGGGCCCAAATCCTGGCTGAAAGGACTCAGTTAATCTGCTTTTCCCAGACATTTTTGAAGCTGCTGCACAACCTCGTGCCTCCCCGTTCCATAAGCATTCATATCGCTGTGCATGCCAGTAGTGTTGGATCCAGAAGAAATGAGAACCAAAGAACTTCTGGCAGAGGAAGGAGAATGTGACTTTGGACCATGGGGACTTAGCACAGTCACCGCTGTCCTGGAAGGGATCCTGGTCACGTCCCAGGGACAGCCTGAGTCTGCAGAGTGGCCGGTTGGTGGCAAGCACAGGAGCTGTGCTCCAGCATGCAGGAGTCCCTGAGAATCTGCTCCTTGAAAGAGGGAACCCCAAGAACTGCCGGTCCCCCGATGGGATGGTGAGATCCTGTGGCCAGTGTCAACCGCTCGCCTGCCCAGGAGGTGGGTCTGTTGCACTGGGGGGAGGGGGGGAGAGATCCTTTAAAACTTCCTTCTCCGCTCACATGCAGAGGAAGGCAGTGTCCACCTCTTGTTGCACACTCAGGTCTACAGGGCGAGAGAGCACAGCTGTGCAGGAACAAGACTGAAAGATACCCAGGGAAAATGAATCTTGGCTCATTGGGGAGGGGGAAGTTATGAGAGCGCAAGAGAGTCTGTCCACATCTATGTGCAGTCGTTACGACTTTCCAAGGATTTGTTGCAACTTTTAGCTGCAATCAGGCATCATGCCGTTTTGATTGTACACCATTAAACATTGCATTTTTGCATTGGCAAAAACCACAGGTTTCTCAGTTCTGCTGCTGATAGCTTAGTCCATGCACACGTTCACAAATAGCCATACAAGGGTATACAGTATACTCCATGTGTGTCTGTGTGTGTCTGTGTGTGTGCACATGTAGCGTGTATAGGCTTATGTGCAGGTGCATAGAGGTGTACTTTTGGTATGGGTAAAAAGTCATGCTTCAGCAAAGGATCATTACCTTGTCGTGGTGCTGGAGCTTGAGAACTTGGATCAGTACAACCAGAGATATGTCGGTATACCATCGGAAGATGAGACCCCCAGGTTGGAAGATGGTCAAAATGCTACTGGGGAGGAACAGAGGATGAGCTCAACTAGCCCCAGACGTGATGACGCAACTAGCTCAAATCCGAAAGGATGGCTAGCGGCCGACGGTGCTGGTGGTGAACGGCGAATCCGATGTTCTAAGGATCAGCACACCATTGGAACCTGGAATGTAAGATCTATGAGCCAGGGCAGATTGGATGTGGTTATTGGTGAGATGTCAAGATTAAAGATAGACATTTTAGGCGTCAATGAACTGAAATGGGCTGGAATGGGCCACTTCACATCAAATGACCACCAGATCTACTACTGTGGACAAGAGGACCACAGAAGAAATGGAGTAGCCTTCATAATTAATAGTAAAGTGGCTAAAGCAGTACTTGGATACAATCCAAAAAATGATAGAATGATCTCAATTCGAATTCAGGGCAAGCCATCTAACATCACAGTGATCCAAATATACGCCCCAACCACAGATGTTGAAGAAGCTGAAGTAGAGCAGTTCTGTGAGGATCTGCAGCACCTACTGGACAACATGCCTAAAAGAGATGTTATTTTCATCAAGGGAGACTGGAATGCTAAGGTGGGCAGTCAAATGACACCTGGAATTACAGGTAAGCATGGCCTTGGAGAACAAAACAAAGCAGGACATAGGCTGATAGAATTTTGCCAAGTCAACTCACTCTGCATAACAAACACTGTCTTCCAACAACCTAAGAGACGGCTTTATACATGGACTTCACCAGTTAGACAACACCGAAATCCGATTGACTACATCCTTTGCAGCCAAAGGTGGCGGACATCTATACAGTTGGTAAAAACAAGACCTGGAGCTGACTGTAGTTCCGATCACGAACTTCTTATTGCACTATTTAGGATCAGACTAAAGAGATTAGGGAAGATCCACAGATCAGCTAGATATGAGCTCACTAATATTCCTAAGGAATATGCAGTGGAGGTGAAGAATAGATTTAAGGGACTGGACTCAGTAGATAGGGTCCCAGAAGAACTATGGACAGAAGTTCGCAACATTGTTCAGGAGGCGGCAACAAAATACATCCCAAAGAAAGAGAAAACCAAGAAGGCAAAATGGCTGTCTGCTGAGACACTAGAAGTAGCCCAAGAAAGAAGGAAAGCAAAAGGCAACAGTGATAGAGGGAGATATGCCCAATTAAATGCAAAATTCCAGAGGTTAGCCAGAAAAGGAATTATTTTTAAACAAGCAATGCGAAGTGGAAGAAGACAATAGAATAGGAAGGACAAGAGACCTCTTCCAGAAAATTAGAAACATTGGAGGTAAATTCCAGGCAAAAATGGGTATGATCAAAAACAAAGATGGCAAGGACCTAACAGGAGAAGAAGAGATCAAGACAAGGTGGCAAGAATATACAGAAGACCTGTATAGGATCAAGGATAACAATATCGGGGATAGCTTTGATGGTGTGGTCAGTGAACTAGAGCCAGACATCCTGAAGAGTGAGGTTGAATGGGCCTTAAGAAGCATTGCTAATAACAAGGCAGCAGGAGACGACGGCATCCCAGCTGAACTGTTCAAAATCTTGCAAGATGATGCTGTCAAGGTAATGCATGCTATATGCCAGCAAATTTGGAAAACACAAGAATGGCCATCAGACTGGAAAAAATCAACTTATATTCCCATACCAAAAAAGGGGAACACTAAAGAATGTTCAAACTATCGAACAGTGGCACTCATTTCACATGCCAGTAAGGTAATGCTCAAGATCCTGCAAGGTAGACTTCAGCAATTTATGGAGTGAGAATTGCCAGATGTACAAGCTGGGTTTAGAAAAGGCAGAGGAACTAGGGACCAAATTGCCAATAACCGCTGGATAATGGAAAAAGCCAGGGAGTTTCAGAAAAACATCTATTTCTGTTTTATTGACTATTCTAAAGCCTTTGACTGTGTGGACCATAACAAATTGTGGCAAGTTCTTAGCGGTATGGGGATACCAAGTCATCTTGTATGCCTCCTGAAGAATCTGTATAACAACCAAGTAGCAACAGTAAGAACAGACCATGGAACAATGGGCTGGTTTAAGATTGGGAAAGGAGTATGGCAGGGCTGTATACTTTCACCCTACCTATTCAACTTGTACGCAGAACACATCATGCGACATGCTGGGCTTGAGGAATCCAAGGCTGGAGTTAAAATCGCTGGAAGAAACATTAACAATCTCAGATATGCAGATGATACCACTTTGATGGCTGAAAGTGAAGAGGAACTGAGGAGCCTTATGATGAAGGTGAAAGAAGGAAGTGCAAAAGCTGCCTTGCAGCTAAACCTCAAAAAAACCAAGATTATGGCAACCAGCTGGATTGATAACTGGCAAATAGAGGGAGAAAATGTAGAAGCAGTGAAAGACTTTGTATTTCTAGGTGCAAAGATTACTGCAGATGCTGACTGCAGTCAGGAAATCAGAAGACGCTTAATCCTTGGGAGAAGAGCAATGACAAATCTCGATAAAATAGTTAAGAGCAGAGACATCACGCTGACAACAAAGGTCCACATAGTCAAAGCAATGGTGTTCCCCGTAGTAACATATGGCTGCGAGAGCTGGACCATAAGGAAGGCTGAGCGAAGGAAGATCGATGCTTTTGAACTGTGGTGTTGGAGGAAAATCCTGAGAGTGCCTTGGACTGCAAGAAGATCAAAGCAGTCCATCCTCCAGGAAATAAACCCAGACTGCTCACTGGAGGGAATGGTATTAAAGGCAAGAATGAAATACTTTGGCCACATAATGAGAAGACAGGACACCCTGGAGAAGATGCTGATGCTAGGAAGAGTGGAAGGCAAAAGGAAGAGGGGCCGACCAAGGGCAAGGTGGATGGATGATATTCTAGAGGTGACGGACTCGTCCCTGGGGGAGCTGGGGGTGTTGACGACCGACAGGAAGCTCTGGCGTGGGCTGGTCCATGAAGTCATGAAGAGTCGGAAGCGACTAAACGAATAAACAACAAACAAAAAGTCACGAGCTACGGTATGTGCTTAAAACATGTTTTGCATTTGGTATGCTTTAGCATTTTTCTTCCATGGTAGAAAGAAATCAGTTGGCTTGGAATATTTAATGCTATTAATACTTAATAGTATTTTGCTTCTGTTTCCATTCCCTGCTGCAATGGTTACTAGCCACTAGGATGAAAATGTCTCTCTCTGTATGTATGTATGTATGTTAATTTGTTATTTGGGGTAAAATCATCTTAAACTCTAATTCTTCCCCAATTTTGCAAACGTTTGTGGTTATAGTTGTTCTGTGGGGGAAAAAAAAGTGTTTCTGAAGAAGTTTGTCGATGAAGATTCTCAGTCATCCAGGTGGAATTGTCTGTAGGTTGAGTCATGGCAACTGGATTTCTTTCCTTTTGATCTGATGAAACTTCCAAACTCCTGCATTTTTCCTGGGCTCCGTCTGCCTTCCCTCTCCAGGCCCCTGGTGGTCCAGCCCACGGGGATCCTGCCCTTCCCTCTGCTGGCTTCACTGGACATCAGTGGCTTCCGTCACTCACTTTAGCAGAATCCTCTTCCACCAGTTGTGGAGAGGCACAGAGATGACATTAGACGAACTATATGGTGATACTTATAAAAAGTTATTTTAAGCACAGGAAGTGAATAAAACATTAGAAACTCAACTGGCTTCATCTTAATTGCCAGAGGTAGATTCCCACCTAGAGGTGGGGAGGGAAAACAGTCTTTCAAGATTGTTAATATAATCCATGTTTCTCAACCTTGGCAAGTTTAAGTGGAAGGACACCAATGGCTAAATGAACTGCCTCAAGTTCTCCTAGCCTGGTGGGGCATCTTGGAACTGGAAGGTGATGGTGGCAGCCATGGGATTCATATGGGAGGTGGGGAGTGACCCCATCCTTGGACGTGGTCACGTGGGGGCCAGGCAGCCACCAGCAGAGATCTTCCATGGGGTTTCTGCCTTAAGCAGGCAGGTTGGACCCCAAGCCCTTCCCAACTCTCACTTTCCCAGACTCCAGAAGCCCTTAAGTCTGGAAGCCATAATGAATCAACTCTCGACCCTAATGCTTGCCTCTGGGTGGTGGTGATTCCAGAGTGTCCTTTACATTTGGGGGAAAAAAATCAAACTGTTAAAACACATGAGTGTTTCCAGTATTCTCCCTTTGGATAACTACACTGGGGAGGCTACTTGGCCGTAGTGGAACCATACAATAACAATATGATAAGGGAAAAAGAATCAGAGAAAATGCTGGAGGTCTTCAAACAGCTTCTTCACCCAGGAAAGCAAATGTGACAAATTCCTTACATAAGCTTTCAAGTCAAGGTGGTGGATGTTTAATCATCCAGCTACATCAGACATGCTCAGACATTTTCTCCTGCTTGTGATTAATCACTCAGAATCAATTGGGACTGTCAGGTTTATAGTGAGCGTGAACCAAGGAAGGAAGGGTTTCCTATTGAAAAGATCCTGCAACAAACCAGTGTCACTTTATCACCTCACAAATTGCTTTCCAGCCCTTAGGGACACGCTCGAATCTTGCCCACCTCCTTCCTTGCCCGTTTTTTGCTCCAGACCCACAGCAAGGCCCGGCAGGGCTGCCTCCAGCCCTCCAGGCTTTAGGGGTGGAGGCAGCCCCATGGCTTCTCCAAAGAGTAGCACTAAATTGCAACCTCCCAGATGATTGCAATTATTAAAAATCATTAAATGCATGAAGAGTAATGTTAACGGTATTTAATTTAATCTTGATTAAATGTAAATTAGCATAAAACTATTGTTTGGATCCATTGGTCATAAATAATTACAGAAGTATGATAAAATTAGAAAGGAAATCTTAGGACACACAATGAAACACTAAAAACACACACCCAATTTATCAGTCTAACATTTAACATATTGTGGAGTCCTTGGTGCTCTCTGAGCCTTGTTATTTTCTTGCAGACGTTTCATTGCCAGACCAGGCAACATCTTCAGTGCAAAGAGGGAGAGGGCCTTGCTCTCAGTTTATATACCGTGGCTTGTCCTGCTTGTGTTGGTGGGGGTGTTGTTCTCTCCTTGGGAGTTCCTTGATTGGGCTGTTGTTGGCTGCTGGGTTGATTGACTGAGTTAATAGTTCCTTGATTAAGGTGTATTGTGCTGTTTGGTTGTTCGTCTGATGTTAAGCCTAGTGTTGATTTTTGCCTATTTGGGTGTTGATTGCTGGTGAGGAAGTGTTCTGGTCTTTTGGCTTTTCTATTGTCCCTTTTGAATGGCATGTAAATGTTGTTTACCTCTATGTATCTGTTGACGGCTGCTTTGTCTGAGTGCCGGGCTTCCAGGAATTCTCTGGAATTTGGCTTGGTTCAGGATGCTCACCGTTTCCCAGTTGAAACTATGGTTGAGTCTGTCCATGTGTTGTGAGATTAAGGAGTTCTCATCATGTCTCCTGACTGCTAGTTGGTGTTCGTGGACGAGCTCTGCTAGTCTTCTGCCTGCCTGTCCTACATAGTGGCTGTTACAGTCTTTGCATTGAATGTTGTAAATAACTCCTGTTTTTTCTTCTTGGGCTATTGGGTCTTTTGGGTTACTTAATATGTTTTGAAGAGTTTTAGTTGGTTTATGTGCTACGGTGATGCCATGTGGTTGTAACAGCCTGTTGGTGCTTTCTGAGATGTCTCTGATGTATGGCAGAGTTATCCTTTTCATAGTTTCCATTGGTTGGGTTGTAGTGGGTTGGGTGGTGAGGCATGTTTTGATAAAGTTGAGCGGGTATCCATTTTGCTGGAAGATGCTGTGCAGATGATCTTTTTCCTTCTTCTGGTGTTCTGGGTTGCTGCAGTGTGTACACTACAGTTTTTTTTTTTCTTCCCTTGTGGCAACTTGAGTGTCCCAGAAGTTGCTCTGGAAGTTGTGGGTCTTCACTACAGCAGGGTGAGTGAGGTTAGGGGGTGCTGTGAAGCGGAAGCCTACAAGCCGTCCCACAGAGCAACAACTGCGGTGCATCGGCGCTGCATGGCAGCTGGCCTGGGTTGACCTGCAAACTGCAAGCACTGATCCAGCAGAACCTGGCTGGAGAGCTGGCCAAACACAAGCCCCCGGCTGCCCCCCCCCCGTTTGGGGGTGGGGGCTGCCTGGCCCTTTGCAGGGGGCAGGGGGCTGATCCTCAGCCTCACATAGCGGGAGAAAGGAGGGATCGTCTGGAGGAGGCGTGTAGGAAGCTGATCTTCCCTTTTAGGGCAGGCAAGCTTGTCAGGCATTGTGCTGAGACGACCCTATTGCCTCTTCCACATACGCTCGAGGTCGAAGCTGACAGCCATAATAGAGAAAGGAACTCCAGCCGTGAATTGTTCTTGACAATTTGTTTTTCTAGATATAAAGGAGCCTCCCTCAAGTTTAGCTGATCTCCTGGCAATTTCATTAGAGTTACCAATCTACGAACGTTCCAAACAGGTACTGAAATCTGCTCTTTGGTGCCACCTTGTGGGCATCTGGACTCTTGCACTTCAGATTCAACAAGACTGGCCAGTCTTGGGCACAGAACTGAAGTGGTTTGCCGGTGCCACCATCTTCTTTTTGGACTTCCCAGTCTCTCCCAGAGTTGTTGTACTCGAGTTCCAGGCAGTGTCTCCTCCAAGCACTAACCAGGCTCAGTCCTGCTTAGCTTTTTTGAAATCAGCCAAGGTGCAGCAGGGTTTCCTCGCTGGAAGATCCAGTCTCACAATCTTGTCAGCAACACCAAGAACACGAAACTGTCCGGGGTCGCTGAGCCTACGACCAGTATGGCACCTAGAAGATGCAGCCGTCGTTCAAGCCGGCAGATCTCCTCCCTTTCCATCTTCCAACTGCCCATTTTCCGTCCATGCGGTGGCCGGCCCACCAGTCTTCTTTCTCAAGGATGCAATGATCACGTCCATTCCACGTCTTATTTAAAAGGCAGAATGCATTCCACAAGGAGTTACTGGTTTTGCACAAGAAATGGTGATTCTGCTGGTTGCAGCTATAACTAACTCAGCTAATTTCCAGGGATGTGTGTTCCTGGAAAATGATGATGATGATGATGATGATGATGATGATGATGATGATGATGATGATAATTCCTCCTCCTCCTCCCACTCCCACTGCTCTTCATAAGAGGCAGATCCAAACTTTCCAGTTACTTTCCACCACCTCCCCCTGCCCCAAGGTTTGGCAAAGCAAGAAGTGAAGCCATAGTTTAAGATTAGTTCAATCCCCAGTTCATTAGATACCCCTTTCTTTCCAATCTGCATGAAAGGTTCCTGCAACAATAGGAGGCTGACGTCGTGCCCTGCGTTGGCAAGTGGGCCATCTGCAGTGGCAGATGTCCTTGCACCCACGCCTTTCACATCTTGTTGCCAAACTAGTTAGCATCAGAACTATTAGTTAGCATTTCAACTGGCCACCTGGGAGCATTCCTGCAAAAAGGCCATTATAAGCCATGTGCTGCCAATTAATTCTTTGCCTCGTACCAGGAAATAGGAGACTAAATTGGTTTCAAGAATGATAGTTTCATTACCAGCTTATTGCACAAAACTTGCTCATTTGTAAATTCAATTTCTCCTCCCAGTGGCTGAAGGCCATGGAAAAGAGATGGAGATGGTCTTCATTCACAGAAACCTTACATGCTTGCAGGATGTGTCAGAGGTGCAAAATAGGTACCGTTGTTTTGAATGTCCTTCCTCAGACAAACCATACTGAAAAGAATGGCAACAGAATTAAGCAATGATGTCCATATCAACCATGAAGGTGATACAAATAAAGACATTATTGCAAAAAGCAAACAAGCCCACAGGGCTGGGGAAACCAGTTCCTGGGTGCAATCTTGGCCCAGGAACACCTTTAAGTGAAGATGCTTGAAACAACTTTAGACCTTTGCAGTGGCTTCTCAAGAAGGAAGGGCCTTAGCCCAGGGCAATGTCCATGCTCCACAGCTGCTGTGCAAAAGCGTTCTAACCTCAGGACTGCATGAATGAATTCATCCTAGGTGCCTTTGGGCATAAACAGGGGTAAGCGAGCGGGAGTGCTTAATTTTGTGTTTCAGGAGGTTTCCCCTTCTTTCTGAGTAAGATGACGTAGGACTGGCTGTCTGATGCGATAAAGTGGAGTCAGCAGGATGGGACCTGCTCTGTGAAAACCAAGGGTTTCACCAGAGCATCCTTTGGCTCCCCAGCACCACCATTCAAGCACCCTCCTTGGCTTCCACCTGATTCGGTCAGTTTCCAGCTTTTTGGAGAAAGGCAGAAGAGAACTGAAAATAGCTTCCCTTTGGGCACTTCTCCATTGGAAGAGGGAGGCGGCTCTGCACAAACGGGGCAACAAGTCCATTCACGGCTGCCTATAGAACAGCTGCCCTTCTCTCACCTCATTTTAAACACCTGCCTTTTCATTGCCACTAAAACAACGGAAAAGTAATATATTGCCTCAAATACCGTACCATCACAAAAGCTGTTAGAGCATTAGGATAATAATTTTTCAATTGATGGAAGAAAAAAGCTTTCTCGTCACTGACAACTCTTCCCTCTGATTCAACTCCAATTCGCAGCAGACATTAAACACAGTTTTTCTGGTTGCCATATTTCACATTGAAAAGCAGACAGTGCTTTGCCCCAATCGAAGACCTGGTTTTATTTCCAAAACTGTGGAGGGCTCCTGCACGGAGGTATAAAAGGGCTGTCCTGGGTGTCCTGCCCTTTCTGCCAGCCAGTTGACAGCAGGTACGTAGGGGTGAGATTTGCACTCGGCCGCAACTCAAGTGCATCAAGATGAAGTTTCAAGGATCTCAGTTACAATACAGGGATCTTTTGTGAACCCACCCTTTGCAAAAATCCACAATATTCCCGGCAGTGTGAAAAGAAGGTCCATGGCAATCCAGCTTGGAGGGGGCAGAAGCAGCCCTTGGACCCCCCCCCCCCCGCAAGCAGCTCAGCTTTTCCAAGGGCCGCAGCTCCCCTTCCCTCCCCATTTGGGAAGAAGAGAGCAGAGACCCCCGGGCCGTGGTGAACAGCAGCAGTCCCCTCCCACCACACACACCTTGCAGGGGGAGCACAAGCCCTGGGAAAGCATTCTGTTTACCCTCAGACCCAGCCTTTCCTGTTCCTTCCCTCCGTGGCTAATCCTGATTTTTCTCTCCAAGACTTTTCTCTCTCTTCCTCTGTCAAGAGGGAGCTGATCCACTCCCCAAATGTGCTGGGCAGGCACCATTAATTTCTCACGTCCTTGGGTGACTCTTTTAGGCCACCTGTCTTTCAGTTCCCCAAACCTCTACACAGAACAGGCCTCGCTTCTCTCCCATGAGCCCAGCCGAGTGTGCATCTCAGGTGGAGCATCCCCAAGGGACCAGTTGGCCATTGCTTAGGAATGCCAAAACATTGCTTACGCTTAAGAGTATGTTTGCACGTGTGCATGCACACACACACACACACACACACACAGATAATGCATCTGTTCTCTGGTTTGCACCCAGCAGCAAAATTCTAATGAAATTAAGTTGTGCCATTTGTCTTTGTTTTCCTCCGCACAGACTCCCCACTCGGAAAGGCTCGCAATGCAATTTAGTATTGCTCTTTTGATGGCAAACAAGGCGCCGGACTCAAAACCTGCCATGGGTGATCCATCGCCGGTTCTGAGAGTGACCGTCCAGTTGCCCGTTGCTGAACGCCAGCTCCCCATGTCTCCAAGCCGGTTTGTTTGGCGGGCCGGCCTGGTGTCTCCAGATCAGCCATCCGCTGACCTCCTAGATGGCCTTGGTGAAAGAGGTCAGGATTAAAACGCCCTGGTGAAATGAGCTCTGATGGGAAAAGGCTTCCTTCAAACACAGGGAAGGAGCTTGCCCTAAACGGTGCCCTTTCTCAGGGCTTCCGCCGATACTATTTCTGCTGAAGAAAACGCCGCTTTTCTGCATAAAAGTTCCTGCTACCTCGGAGGGCCCTTCCTTCTCCGGATGCCCACAGGTGTGGTCAAATAAGTCAAGAAGGTGGGAGCGATCGAAGCTCCACCTGTGCAACGTTATTGGCGAGGATGGGCAGGTGGAAGAGACCAGCAAAAGGCTTTTGGAGGGACCCAACTCAGCGATGGCTGTGATAGTGCCCTCCTCCCGTACCCAGACGCCCTTTTTTAAGAGCTGCCAGGGAATCAAGCCTGCAAAGCCCACCTGAGTTGCGTTGCAGAACTGCAGAGGGCCACTGGGTGGCACCAAAGCATCAGACTTTGGGGGCATTTCCAGCTGCCACCTCCTGGCCACCCCCTCTGTTGCAAAGGCGCTGGCCTGCCAGTTGGGCCTTGCCACCAGCGGGGCCTTGGCACCTCTCCTGGGCCCTCGGGGAAGAGCCAGTTTTCACTGGGATACTAAACGTGTCACTCCTTAGCATGCACTGGGGCATTTGGGGCCCAGGGTGAGGGGCAGCCACAGTTCCTTTTTTGCTACCCCTTTGATCACAGCTTCTGGAAACTGGTTGGTGATCCTTTTAATCCTCTTTGAGGTGGGAAACCATGAGACCTAAGAATCAGAGCCAGATAGAATCGCAGCTCTAGCCAAAGAGGCCCCCAAGCAGGCTCGCAGATTTCCTGCCAGAGCCCGGACGTGGCTGGCCCTCGCCTCTTCCCCCTCCCAGCCTAGCCTCCTCCTGGTGGTCTCCCATCCAGGTGAGCCCGGCGTTGCCCCTGCTGGCCACGCGGTCCCGCTGAGCTGAGCCGAGCCGGTGCAACCGTCCAGGCGGCCGCGGTGGCCGAGAAGAGCCGGGGGGTTCTCGGCCTCTTTCTGCAACCCTGCGGACCCCCCCACCCCCGCGCGCATCCCGCCCTCTGGTTTTGCAGCAGCAGCAGCGGCGGCGGCGCCGTCGCGGGGCCCCAGATGCGGCCAGCCCCTTGCTGCTGTCCAGCGGCCGGGGGTGGGCTGACCGGGCCAGCCTTCCCTGCGGCTGCCGGCCGGGGATCCTGGGCTGTGCAGTCCGGAGGCGCCGCTGGCTTCTTCGCGCCGCGGGTCCTTCCCGCTCGCTCCTCAGCCCCCTGCGCCGCGGGTCGGAGCGGTCCCGCAGCGCCGCCGAGCGCGATCCGCCTTGCCGAGGTGCAGGGGGTGGGGGCAGACGCCGCGGGATCTGCGCTGGCGAAGGCTCGCCCCCCCACGCCGCGGGGCCGCAGCTGCTGCGAGCGGCAGTTCCCATGGCAACGCGGGGCGGGGGCGCGGGCGGGCAGCTGCCGCGGGCCCGGAGCCGCCGGCGGGGAGGCGCGGAACAAAGGCGCGCGGGAGCCGGCACGGGCCTCTCGGTCCGCCGGGGGGTGGGGCGCCGGCGGGGGCCGGAGCGGACGGAGATGCGGAGCCGCCGCGCCTTCCGCCCGGGGAAGGGGGTCCGCGGCGGGGCAGGCGGATGCCCGGGGCGCGCCCGGGCCCCCCGCAGCTTCCCCGGCCTCGCCCGGCCTCGGCTTCCTCCCCGCCCGCTCCGAGCGGAGCCCTTTGCGAGCGGCCCCGGCCCCGGCCCCGGCCCCGCCTGCGATCGCCCCCAAGAGCCCGTCCGCCCCCCGCTCTCCCGCGGGCCGGTTCGCCTGCCCACCCGGTCTCGCAGCCAGCGCACGAGTGATGCAGCGCTCCGGTGCGCCTTCCTCCGGGACCCGCTGAAGAGCCAAAATCTGGTCTCCCCCCCCGCCCCCTCCCCGTTGCCCCCCGCCCCTCGACTCTGCCCCCCCCCCCGGTCTGTCGCGCACTGGGAACCTCTCGGCGCCCCCCGCTTCTTGGCCCATTCCCTCCGCCTTTCCCCACGGGGAAGCCAATCCTGCCTGCCCATTTATGTCTCTTTCATGAGCAGGAACGAGAGGGCTGAACCAGGAGTCGCAGCCGTAGCCCTTTTTCCGAGGAGATACTTGCTGGTCCCCCGTCCTTCCTCGTTCTCAGGGCTCCAAAGGCGCTGGCCGCCTTTCCTCCCTGTATTGCCTCATGTGGTTCCACTCCATTCCTGCCATCCATGGAGCCAAAAAGATGTCCTCCCTGGGTCCCGTTCCTTCAGAATCCTGTCCATTTGTTCTTCACGCTCCGTACTGATTCTTCCCTTGTCCCCCTTACTGAGTGAGTATAACCTGGAACTGCCACCAACTGTAGAAAGTAAGGAAGGGGACCTTGGCGGGGATATGCGGGAATTGTTGCCCAGACAGACAGAAGGGGCTGAAGCGTTTTTTTTAAGTTGGGAACCACAAGAAGGCATGCAGAAGTGGCTCAGGCAGACCCTCCCTGACCTGTAAGGAAGAGGAGGAGATGCAGCCCAACCTTGAAAGATTTTGTTCTTACAGCCAATCTCAATAAAAGTAGTTTTAGCCTTCCTGTGGAGCAAGTGATGATTAACACCAATCTAAGAACAGTTTTCATAGGTACCTGCAAAGTCTAGATGGCACCAAGTCATATTTTCTGGTGTACATTTTAGCCCTTTAATTCGTTATGAAATGCACAGCTTTGCTTCCATGCATGTATTTGATCAGCTCCACAAGATCAGACCACTTTCATCCAGATGTACAACACCTTTCCCTGTAGTCTTCATTTCACAGACACACAACATACCTATTTCTTCTTTAATTTGTTGATTAATTCATACTCTTTACAACTTGCATCCCCTGCACTCCATATGGTGGAGTGTGGCAAAGATAAGAACCACTGCTGTTCACTATGGCTTTGGTCCACCAAGGCTTTCCTGTAACTCCTTTTGGCAGGTAGAGAAGATGTGACCCAGGGGCATTTTGTGCCGTGGACCATTTGAGATTCTGGTGAAACCTACAGACCCCTTTTCAGAAAAATGTATTTAATTCGATGAAATAAAATACACAGGTACAGAGGAAACCAATTATGCTCAAATGCAGTTATCAAAGTGTTTAAAAATCACAAATATGTACTATAGTACTACATGTGCTTGATGTACTTATTGAAATTAACAAACAGTTTTGGAATCCAAAGGCCATACATTACTGTATTGTCTACATGCAACGTTGAACAAATATTTTTCTCATCCAAGTTTGTGGACCCCCTGAAATCTATCCATGGATCCCCAAAGGGCCCATAGGTTGAGAACTCCTGGGGCAGGTGATGGATCAACCTTTGTCATAGTCATGCCACACACAGCTACCAGGAAGGGCATAAATTTGGTCACATTTTGATCAGCATGTCATGCCTCAGCCAGAGCTTATCCCAAGGATGTCCATGCTATTCTATGCATGCTAGAATCTCAGCAGGTTGCCTTTCAAGCTATCTTACCACCAACCAGGAGGTACATACAGCATCCTGACCCCCGCAAAGCAGGTTCCTGGGAATGACACCCATTCCTCTTTTAGACTAAGGCATCACTACAATTTTCACATTTTGAAACAGTCTACATTGGACATACAGTAACTGTTTCTAGAATGACAAGATGACCATCAGCAGATGGTTCCCAAATGTGACACCTCACATCCTTTCTGGGTCTGGGAGATGCCACATTGCCAAAGAAAGAGAAATAATGATGTGTAAGTGTGTGCGTGTGTGTGTGTATGCGTGTGTGCATGGGGGTCTTTCGGGTAAGAGGGAGAGTGGACTGTCTTGTAGGAAGCAACTTTTCATAAAGGCTTCTTGGTTCAAAGGAGAGAGGGCCAGATGTGGCCTGACCTGATTTGCCTCAGCTTTGGTCCTGCATGTTGGCCGTCTGGGTGGCGTGAGGTCATGATTCTTTCCTGTTTTCAGCCTCAAAAGGATTATAGCAAGGATATCAACATAACAAGGCAGAATTTCTAGTTACTGGTGGTAGCTGTAGTAGCAATCTCATGGGTGTTATTGTTTATTAGACAACATACTTTGCATATAAAACTGTTGTGCTCGTCAAAGCCGGGAAATTAAGGAATAATTCCTCAACTAGCCTACAGCTCCAGAATTTCCTGGCAGTGTCCCACCCAGCTACCAACTGAGCCCAACCCAGCCTAGTTTAGGGGAGATCAGCCAAGTTTAGCTAGGCGCCGCCATCTGCCATGGACATCTGTCCATAGGAGCCTGCAATACCTTGGAATGAGTTTAGGCTTTTGCAGACTTGGTGAAGCCATGAGGGATAGACTGCCACTAAAGTTCTGGTCATTCAAATTCTTAAAAAAAATAATAAAGTACCATACGTAGAGATGAAAAAGTAATGATCTTTAGATAGAGAATGAGGCGGATTGGTTAGTCTATGCACAGTGCAGCATACTTTTCTCTCCGGTTTTCAGAGGCTCACAGCTCTTAATATTCCTGTCCAAGTGTAACTCACTGTGTTTCACTTTTCCACCGGCTGCATTCTCGTTAAGCTTTACTAATGCTAACCAGCAACTTCCAAGTACAAGCATGTTTGCATTCATTTAATTTTCCTGTGTTCTCCTTGGAAGAAATGAACTGGAAATAAGCTGCTGTAGCAAGAACTCTCTATGAACTTTGGAACATACTTAGTGACATATTAATAGGGAGAGGGGAAACACACACACACATGCACGCATGCACTTGAATATCTACCGGATTGTTAATGTAATTTTGGAGTGAAACGTATCAGCTGCAAGTTCAGAGTTCAAGATGCATCCCTTCCATAAATCTTCAGGGCAACTTTATGAACCAAGAAGATGCTGAACTGAATGCCTTCAAGGTATTTACTTGGCTGTACATTAGCAGAGGCAAGGGAGGGACCAGGATTATGTCAGCTCATCTTTCCCCTTGTGATGAGACCAGTTTGACTCCAAGAATTCCCAGCCAGTGGCCAGGACAAGTGGGAATTAGGGGAGTTGAAGATGAATCTGTCTAAATGAATGTCAGGTTGGAGAAGGCTAAGTGAGTGTTTCCTGTTGGGGCCACCAGCAGCCCCCTTCGTAGGGCAAAGAGCATCCTGTTCTCATCACAAGGCAGGAGAATTAGCTCTGCCTGACCTGTGTCTCCTTAGCTGCAATTAAAACTAAGCAACCAAACCCACCCCATACTAATGCAACTAACTGACACCACCCAGTCAATACTGGTTGACCTTGAAAAAGCTAACCCTGGTCAGATATGGGGAATACCTGTATGGAAGAAACCAGGAAATCCTCAGGGTAGTAGTCTAGACCAGGAAGTCAAAAACCAAATCAACCAAACCCCAAACACTTTCCTCTGTGTTGTTGGCAAGAAAATCCCATAGTCACCAGGAACTGATGACTAAGGGAAACTTTAACTTTTGATTTTGATTTTGAAGTATTGTGCTAAATGACCATGACAGTAGATATCCAAATCTTGGCGAATGTCAATGGTCCCCACATGAATGCTGCTAATCTCAATTAATGGACACTGGCAGTAAAATTCACATTTTTCTAGAGAGCTGGTGAACCTCTAGATGTTCACGAAGTGTGTTTGAAGCTGTCCACATGCAATCAGATATAAATGTTGCTAGGATCAAATTGTGGACATTCACTTTAACATAACACAGAGAACCAAATTCCCACACAGTCTCCATCCCACAACAAGATTCCTCCAACTGGCCTCCGATAATGTTAAATTTTCAAACTGTGTTTTGAACCCCTCCTCCTCCTCCTCCTCCTCCTCCTCCTCCTCCTCCTCCTCCTCCTCCTCCTCCTCCTCTTTTCCCATGGAGGTGCAATCTCTCATCTGAAATTCTCTAGTAAACTATCAGGTTGGAAGGTGAATGTAGCTCAAGGTTTTATCAGGAAGGAAGCTGAGCTGACCAAGCCCTACTTCTTCTTAACACTTAATTATGAAGCAGGGCAGGAAGACAAAAGCCTTTGAGATGGTTGCCATGAGAAACCGAGGCAGAGTTGTGGTCACACTGCAGCCCCCACCTTTTCTCTTCAGCCTGATCCTCCTCCCCAACTCGATGCTTTAATCGACTGACCTGGCCATGCCTGCTCAAGCTGAACTTTGGTTCTGCTCTTTTTCATCCCTGCCAAGCTAAGCCTACAAAGAAAGCATTAGCTACTACTAGCTGGTAAATTCAGGTCCTAGGCAAACAAGAAATCATTCCTCTCGTAGAGCTCTTCCCCCAGAGGAAGGAGTCACATGAAAAGGGCAGGAAGACGTTCTGATGTGAGCATTTTGGGTCAGCAATGCTGGATTGATCTGGGAAGGCATTCCAAGGCAGGAATTGCCTGCCAGGTTTTGCTATTGCAATCATACAGTTGGAAGATGAGTGATCTTGGCTTTCAGTTGTCATTCCAGGTCTCATCATCCCCAGAAAGCATTTGATAAAAGGGGTGTGGTGGAGTTCAGATTCTGCTGCAGGGCATCCAGCAGCTCCCACCTAATGCTCAGAAAGAGCTGAGAAGAAAAACAGGAGGGGATAACTTTCCAGCAACGTGGACTGACTCTTTTGCTGCTCTTGTAAAGTGGAGCTACAGAGAGTCTGAGCATGCTCTTGGCCAGTCAGGAGGAGAGGGGATCTTGTGTGGGAAGGATGGGTAAAAAAAAAAGCCCTATGCCTGGAAAACTAGCACCTCTCCAGAAAGCTTGGCTAGAACCTCTCATGTGTGTTTCCAAAGTAGAAGGAATTATTTTGTATTGAGGAACATTCAGCCATCCCAGTCCCCATCTATAATAGTCAGAAGTGATGGACCAAGGAAAAGCTGATCTTGTAGTTGACATCATCCCTTGCCATTGGTCAGTCTGGCATCTGAAGACCAGAACATTTGGAGGACACCGAATTCCCCCTCTTACCAACTGTAAGCATGAAGAACCATGTGCCTGATATCAAGAGCTGTCAAGGCTGAAGTTTCCTCTAAGCATCTATAAACACATCACAATTGCCCTTGGAAGTAGCAGTGGTCAGATATTAGCCATCATCCATGGAAGGCTGGAGCCCTGAACAGGCAAAAGGTTAATCAAAACCTTAAAGGGAGAAACTTGAAACCTCTGAAAGCCTCCAGAGTTCTTCCTCTCTTCATCTCCTGCAAACTACAGTTTGGTCTAGCTTTTAATCCATTGTGATGCCAAACATAATCCTTTCAATTAGCTTTTCCCTCCCCCTTTTGCAACAGGTGCTTCAGATTTGGAGAGCCCTCCAGTCTGTTTTCTTTCAAAACAGTGCGGCTGTCTGAAGCCTTTGTTCAATTATTCCTCTGGATATTGGACCGTCGAACAGAAGAGGGCCCTTCCTGCCAGTTGAATGCAGCAGTCCTCATCTTGGGGAAGAAGGCTTCGGAGCATGGACTTCTCTTGGTCCTTTCCCTAGATCTGGGGTGGAATTAATGGAAGGGATGAAGGGTTACATCAGGATCACATGCATGATGCTTATATTGCTAATGTTATGATCTTGCCTTTGTTCATGCAAGCTTATGCTGGACTTGGTGGTGCCTCCTTATCTGCAAGTAGAAGCTCTTTTTTCAAGGTGGAGGCAGCAAAATTCCTTGTCTAGATTGCAATCCCTGATGGTTCTGAGTCAGATAAAGTCTGTATAATCTGTGATGCATTTATTATTACTACATAAGCTTTCTTTTTTTAAAAATCCTAGAAGCTGCAAGCACACAATGGAAAAGTGATAAAGAAAATAGGTCCAGTATTGTTGAGGACACCCTGCCATTAAAGAGAGATTTGTATGTTATAATTTGGGTAACCACATAGTGACCATTTGGATCCATGCATCTTGTAACTTACCGGAGAAGTTCCCTCTTTTCCTCACTGAATTCCTGACTCTCCAATTAGTTTGTATTTTTGTTCCAAACTTGTTTTAGGGGTGAAGACATTCTTGAACCATGGCATACCACTAGCTATGTTGGCCAAGATGTGAAGAGTTGAAGTTCAGCCTCATTTGACCAGACACTGGTTAATCATCCCTGCTTAGTCCAGTATTTGACCTTCCTGTGTCCTCATTTGTTCTTATTGCACAAGGTTTTCTGTGTACTTCACCACCTGTGACCCATCTGTGATCTTTGGATAAAATTCTCTGTTGTTCTGCAGACTTTCAGCCCATTAGGAGTACCGACCATTTCTTGATTGTACATCCTGAACTGGTTTCTATCCAACAAATAGCAAAATGCAGTAATAAGCTAAAATGGCTGTCTGGAAACCCAGTGGAGAATGGAGAAAATGTTCCCACAGAATAAATCTGTTGTTCTCTAGCATGCCCCTATTGAGGGTCGATAAAACCATTCTATTGGTGTTTGTCTGTCTTTAGGACATCTGATTTTATCAGTAGCTGAGGAGTTGACAAAAATTTAATGAAACTTGCAAATCTTACTATATGGAAGCAAAGTTGTGTCACGAAGCTGCAGGATGGAGCAATATTTTCTAATCTGTGAAACATGATGTTGGTGCTAGAATGAAAAAATGGGAAATTAAAGAAAGTTTGTTTGCACTGGCAGTATGAAAGCTGATGTCCAAGGTTTTTGCTGGATGGGTAAACAATTCTAAAACTTTCTAAGATGCATTTGGAAAGATGAAATTCCTGGATGTGAATGTAGAATTTATCAACTCTGAATGTATCAAAGCTGAAGAAAAGTTGTAATGTGAATTTAATGTAGCATTTCAGAGATCTGATCTTTGGGCCAGATTGAATTCCTCGCAAACTATCAAATAACATATTTTGAGGGCTGATGCACTGAATATTTTATTATTCCAGGACATTTGACTAACTAAGCAAACCCAGCATGTCTCCATATCTGATTTGTTGTTATTTTATGAAATCTGCGCTATATAAAACATGGTTTATATGAATGGGAATGGTAAATATTAATCAGGCCCGGAATCTATAGCAATGCTGGCATCAGCTAACAATAAGTGATTGAAAAAGTATTAATGCTGGAAAAATGTGTATCTTTGGCAAAGTTACGTATAAAACAATAAGAAAAGGTGCAGTCAAGATGCATCTAAAACGCATACAGTATGTTAGAGAGAACTGTATACCGCAATAAAGGTGAACCCTGTAATTTTAAATCTGACTTTAAATATTTGTTTGGCACTTTGTACAGTCAACCGCATCTGAGTCTGGGAACAAGCCCATCTCCAAGGTGCATTATGTTTCATGTAAAGATGCTCAGAGTAGGTGATTAAGTTATTGAGTGGGTGGTGCCCCTCGGTCATCTCCTCTATGGCCCTGCAAAATGTTTCCAACCAGAGAAATTTGAAGGTGAAGTGCCCTGCTGCATACAGATGAGGAAAGAGTGTGGAACAGGCTGCTTCATCACCCTCAGGGTGACTGTTCACACCCCAAAAAGGCCATTTGAAATTGGAAAGGGTTCAAATTTGAGATATTTTGCCCCCCGCCCCGTCTCCTGGGTTCTGCCTTGTGCAGCCAGGCGTCACAGGGCTGAGTGCCCCCAGCGATGACTTATCACAGCAGGCTGAGCGTACTTGGCCAGGAAACAGGAAAGAAGTTCCATTAAAAAAAATGCACACATTGAACCGAACTGAGAACCATTAAGTCACACAATGATCCAAATGCCAATATCTGCAGAATGGTTAAGGGGATATAAGATTAAAAGACAGGCTCTTTCTTAAAAAAAGAAGAGAAAAGAAAGGAATGGGGAGGAGGTAAGTGCTAAAGGAAATTACTCTGGTAAGAGCTCTGGGACCTGAGGAGTCCATAGGAGTGTGGATGATGGATGTTAATTCAGCTCTGTATCACAAGGCTGTTCTAAAATTTTATTGGCCCAATAAATCCTGGGCACAGTGGCATATTGCAGATTAGGGCTGTCCAGGCCAGAATCCAAAAAGGCAGAGGGGAAGAGAGAAACCCCCCTCAGAGGACTTTGTTGCATTGGTTTCCGTTTACAGTAGTAAGCTGGCGGTCTGTATCCCAGCAAAAGATGGGAGCAGGGAGGGGAATGACAAAATATGTGTTTGTTTTTAAGAGGCCTACCCTACATATGCCCATTAACCTAAATCTGCCAATGGAAAAGCTACAGCACACAAGTGCCTCTCAAAAATAAACGGTTTTCTCAAAAGGGAACATGGGGGATGCCCGTCCATCCAGATGATGTGCTCACTATGCTTGCACAGAAGATTGTTGTTAGCTGCACAACTGCACTGCCAGAAGCTCATCCCCTCCCTTCTACGGCCAGTGACCTCGTCCGAATGCAAAGCTACAATGTGGAGCAGTG
Source organism: Candoia aspera (assembly GCF_035149785.1). Lineage (NCBI taxonomy): Eukaryota > Metazoa > Chordata > Lepidosauria > Squamata > Candoiidae > Candoia > Candoia aspera. Next base: position 771,451 of record NC_086157.1, read on the forward strand.
TGGCGAAGGCTTTTCTTGCTCTGGGTTGGAGCTTGATGGACTGTTTGCCCTTTGGGGGCGTGACCCAAATCTCTTGGCGGATGGGCTCAGCTCTGTCCAAAGATGGGGAACGTGTGGCTGCAATGGAGCCTTTTGTCTTCCAACATTTACCCAGTTTCATGGCCATGTATGAAAGCTGGTCATCACCAGGAACATATCTTGGAGAGAATCCTGGAGTTTTCTGTTTTCCTTCCCAGAAAGAAGAGCAAAATTGGAGTTTTCTTTTGTTTTCAGAATCCATGGATGGTAATTGCCCAAAATTTCATTAAAAAAAATCTACATAAGTTCATTTCAACAGTCATGGGTTACAACTATTCTTACACATAAAACCAGCAATACGTATGTGATCCTGGGGGAGAAAAGCATCTAAAATCCAGATCCATGCAGTACTTTTATTGAGATGATCCACAGGCCCTCTAAAGGTCCACTTTTCAATTCTGCAAGGAATTAACTGGGCTGGTCATCATGGTGAAAGATGAATGCTTTCAGTTTACATATAGCAACGATTGCCATATAGCAACAATTCAAATGTCCACCTCTTTTTCTGACACCATATTTTGCCTTGGTTAAGTCTGTAACTTTGAAACACATCTATTTCAGTCACATTTTGGGGTCTTCCACCTCACATGCCTACCCCACAAGTCTTCTGCCACCGTCAGCTGCATGTTGTCAGTCCAAGAAACAATTTCAAGGACTTTGACGTATGTCCGTGAACGCTGCAGAACAATAGAAGCAGACGGAAGTGTTTTTTAGCGCAGCACACCTCGGCGGAGAGCTGGCCTTCCCAGTGTCAAAGAAACAGCATTAATGAATGAGCCATCGTCCAGCCTTCCAGATCCAATCCACAAGTTAACCAAGTCGAGATATGGAACAAGCTTCCTTCCTCCAGAATGTCAAATTACATGAGTTTATTGCATGTTCTATTTCCCATTTTCCAGCAGGGATGTAATTCCCAGGAAAAGAAAAAAAAGGCACAGCAATACATATTCAGTGAACCCGTGCTTTCAGTGCTGGAATTTGAAGCTTTTTCTTCATACTGAGATCTCCTATCAGTCTAAGGTAAAGGTAAAGGTTTCCCTTGACGTAAAGTCCAGTCGAATCCGACTCTAGGGGGCGGTGCTCATCTCCGTTTCAAAGCCTTGGAGCCAGCATTGTCATAGACACTTCCGGGTCATGTGGCCAGCATGACGACTCGGAACGCCGTTACCTTCCCGCCGAAGCGGTACCTATTGATCTACTCACATTTGCATGTTTTCGAACTGCTAGGTGAGCAGGAGCTGGGATTAACAACGGGAGCTCACCCCACCGCGCGGTTTCGAACCGCCGATCTTCCGATCGACAGCTCAGCGGTTTAACCCGCAGCGCCACCGCGTCCCTCCTATCAGTCTACCTGGAAATATAATGATGCCATTTTCACATTTCTCTTTTTATGGCCCTGTTGGACCGTGGATGCAACCCTCACCCCACGTTTGCTTCACATTTTTTTGGAAAAGGAAGGACTCACTGGTTCTCTGCACACTTTCCAAGGAGGACATTGGGTATGTCCTGTAAGATCCCTGCAAAGGAATCCTTCACTGGATTGGGACCATTTTTGTTTTTATTGGTATTTGAGAGAGTTCAGGTCCCTATCTAAGAATCAAAGTGTGAACGTTGCAACAGTGGCCAGTATCTTAATCTGCGTCTTACCCTCAGGGCAGAAATGGCTTGCTCTCTATAAAATGCAAGAACACCAGATTTTAGTCAGCTGATTTTTGCTAATATATGTCAGCCCTGTAGAGACTGCTGTGGTTGCAGGCAGCTTCTGGGTGGATTGTTTCAAACAAATTGTGTTGTGCGGCATTCCCAAGACCTGTAGGGTGACTCCGGAAGCCTACAAGGTCAGGCTGCAGGAAAGACGGCTGCCCCCCACCCCTTGCTGGGCACTGTGGCTGGACAGTCCATGCCAGCAGCACCCCTGCTTTAGCCAACTCTGTGAGAGCCACACATCAGCCCGTTTATGTGACTGCAAGACATGCAGGCCTGGCCCTCTGGGTGAAAGCGGTCAGTAACAAGGACTGAGGAAGACTTTTTTGGCGGGGGGAATACTGTTCCTAGACATTGAGACTGAAATGCATTTTGATCTCTAAGTTCAAACTGCTGTTTAACAGATGGCTTGCTTCTGAGCATCATCTTAAGCAACCTGTTTTTTCCCCAAGACCAAAGTGGGATGGCACTAGGCCACCCTCAGATGCTGTTCTCTGCACAGCTGCAGCCACAAGGCACCTGGGTGTGGCTTTGTGGAGGTTGGAACGTGGTCACATCTGTGGCTGATATCCTGCACTCTTGCTAATGCTCAATAATGGAGAGACATTTGCTTTTTTGTTTGGTGAGATGCAAATTCTCATCATCTTAAAACCCAACATTTTTAGCTCTGAGTTTTTGAATAGTGCTCTTTCCTGACATGGTCTCATCACTTTATGACAAAGATGGCACAGTGCTGCAATTGGTTTGCAGAATGAGATGCGCTTATTCATCCTTTCCAAGAGCTAATGCAAATAAGAAGGAGGGAGCTCAGATTTCTAAAGGGAGAAGTGCGTGATCTGAGCTGAGGGCTTCTCACTTCTGAAACTTCACTTGAAAACAGCCTTGGCTTTCCTGATAATGAGAGAATTGTTGTCTTCAGCTCCTGCCTGCTCTCACCAACCACAGATGGACACATCTCCCGTTTCACTTCCCCACATCCTGGATAGCTGGACGCAGAGGAAATCTATTTGCAGAGGAACGAGGGGTTTATCTTTCAGTGGCCTTTCTTTTATCAGCAGACACAGGAAAGGGAAAGATCCCTCTCTGCTCACTAAGACCTGGCCAGCCTTCCCTTTCGCTCTCTCCTCTTAAATGAGATTGTTTGTAGAGAGTTTCCAGAAATGAGGAGTAGGGAACAGCATACAGTATTTCTTCAGCTGATTTTGCCTTTAAGGAAAGAGAGAGAGAAAGCGAGTCATGAAATACAGATTTATTTTGGCACATCAGTTGATTGTGAAATAGAAGGTGTTGGCTGTGTTGCCAGGAATAATGCTCGGCAGCACCAAAGTGCAATATGGCATATCCAAGCTCACCTGGCAAACAAAGAACTTCAGTTGATTTCACTATCTGCCATCTAACTGTTTACATTTAGATCTTTTTGTGTATTGTTATTCATCTCTGTCGTTTTTTTCCCAGAAGAGACTTTATAGAGAGTTAAATTGAATGCTCGCTGTCAGAAGGCCAATTTTTTTCCATTATTATTTATTTCAACATCAGAACAGAAACTTAGCTTTTGTGTTGCTCACCATTTTCCATTACAATAATTCACTTGAACAAAACTGGCTGTGTGTGTGTGTAGATATATTAGATGCTATCTTCACTTATTAAAATTTCTCCCCACTGACTCATGAGCCAACATTTACTGACCCCAGGTGTACATTTGGCCACTGTTGAAGATGCAAGTGCTAATATGGGTGGACCTTAGTCCAAAGGTAGCTTTGTTCATAGGGGGGAAAAAAATCAAAAGATTAGTATCTGTTATGAAACTTCTTCAACATTCATTGCCTTGTAAAATATAAAGCTCGTCCGTCCATGGAAAATCTGGACAGGTCATTGACAATGTTCCTGGGGGTTGAAATGAGGAAGATTTACTGCAACTCTAGAATTACATAAACAAGTTCTTTGAAAGGAGATTGAGAGTTCCAAATACAGTAAGAAAGAAGAATGTGAGCCAGAGAACATTGGCCGGGCAGTGTTGGGCTACCCCAACCCATGCCCTCTGCACAGGATTCTTGTCACAGTCACAATAACTAGAATGTCTTTCTCTTGTGAAATCGCATACAGATGTGGCAGTGGTCTCTGAGAAAGGGTAGGCCCGCCTGCCCACTCCAAAGTTTTGAGAGTACCAAGTCCAGAATTTCAAGGCAGCATTTCCAAAAGCCAGCCTTGTGGGAAATTCATGAGTTTAAAGAATGACACCTCTGCAGTATACTAGGCTGCAGAAGGTGGATGTATTGATGGAGCAAAGTTGTAACATTCACATAATCATTCTCTGCATTTTCAGTTCTGCACCTCTGGAGGGCCTGTGGTTAGGGGAGGCCAGTATAGACTGAAGATGCCCCACCCAACCATTGTATCCTTAGAAGCCGCCCCCTCACCAGATATCTGTTTGATAGAACTCTTTGACTTCTCTGCTGGAGGCACAGTGTAAGAGTTCATAGCAGGGCTCCGAAAGCAGTTTGGGCATTTTGAGAGCAGGCTGTGAGTATGCTGACAAAATGGCTGCCATGGAGGGCATGGTCAGTCATAACACATCTATGTCCCAGCAAAGTACTGAGCATTTTTTCCCTTCACCGCCATCTTTAGCTTCCTAGGATTCTGTCTACTATCTCATTTTATCTCGGATTTTTTCTGAACAGGAGGGCATTTTCCTAATAAATATACACATACCCTGCAAATCATTGTCATTGTCATCATCATCATCATCTTTATTTTCTTAGAATGCCTCTGTTGTATTTTGGACTCAGAAGCATTCCCGAAAATAAACATTACACTTCAGGCTGGTCCTTCCTTATGAAAAACCAGCTTCCCATTTCATTTATAGCAGCAAAGGCTTCACAGATGTGGAATATGTAGAATTGAAAGAATGAGATGATAGGGGAAGGCTTTGAAGATCTCTTTGTACTCTGGTTTGTCTTCCAATCGTACGTGTGTGCACATAATGCAAAAACATGTACATGAAATATACATGAAAACTCAGCTGACCTTAAATTATAAGAACACTTTTAATCATTTCTTGATTCAAATTCAGTAGGACTTTTGGATGGGAGAAAAAATAGGAACAGCACTCAAACCAACCTCATTTCTTGCCTGCCTTCTCTTTTCCAGCTGTTGAAGTTGTTTGTAGATCACTCCTAAGTAGGATTCCTCAGCATGAACTTAGTTTTGATGATGATGATGATGATGATGATGATGCTGATGATGATGCTGCTGATGATGATGATACTGTCCCTGGCTGCAAGATTGACTATCAGAATGAGTTTACACCAAGCAAGTGAATGCAAGGCTGGGAACCAGGAAACATTTCTGGGAGAAAAAGTTGAGAAAAGGAAGGAGACTCACCCCTTTTTCTCTCCTTCCCCTTCTGGACTTGGCTCTGGACCTGGAGTTTTTTTTGGCACTGAAACAGTTGCCAAGAGACTTGTCAGGCCCTCTTCCTGGCCACATCTGCCCTCCAAGTGTCCCTGACTCTCTCCAGACAATGACAGGTTCAAGAAAGTCCTTATTAGATTTGAAGGGTGTAGAATATCTCTGCACCTGTTATATTATTTACTGTTGTTCCATGTGTGCGCATGTGTGTGTACAATACAGACTATGTGTCCCCAGTTTATTTATTTATTATTTTATTTATTATTAAATTTATATACTGCCCATCTCACTATAAAAGTGACTCTGGGTGGCTTACAAGTAAAAATTATAAAACCATTATAAAAATAGAAAAACTACAAAAAAGAAAAGAGACAAGAGAAAAACTAAAAAGGGCAGAGAGAGCATCTTCAAACCACCAACCACCCCCAGGGCCGCGAACCACTCTTGGACCCCCAAGCCAGTTGGCAGAGCCAGGTCTTGACGCTCTTCCTGGAGGCCAGAAGAGCAGGGGCCAACCTCACCTCTGGGGGCAAGAGGTTCCACAGGGCGGGGGCAATGGCAGAGAAGGCTCTCCTCCTCAACCCCGCCAGTCTAAATTCTTTAGCCGATGGGGTCCCTCACGTGCCCTTCCGGCTGGACCGGGTGGGACGGGTCAATGTGAATGGGATGAGATGGCCACTCAGGTCACCTGGGCCCCTTTCAAGGCCATAACCAACACCTTGAATTGGACCCGGAGGCACATGGGCACTCAGTGCAGCTTGCGCAGCAGAGGCGTTCCATGCGCAGCCCTAGAGGCTCCCATAACAGCCCGCGCCGCTTCATTCCCTCTCTCTCATGAGGGTTGCTGTGAAGGTGAAAGGACGCCACTTCTTTGCTGTGGATGTCTTAGAACAGGATGAATTCCTTGCCCAAGGTGTTTGTGCTGTTGGGTCAAAGTTTACAGAAAGGAGAGAGTCTGGTGGGTGGGAAAATATGGTCAAGTCGCATCTCACAGGCCAGCTTGAAGAAGAGGCAGGCTCTTCATCCCGTTGCGACTTCAATTAATCCCTCCCCGCCCTTCCTCCATTTCTAACTGCTGTTTGGCAGAGACGGTCTTGGTTTCATTCAACCCACCCTGGGAGAAAGGAGGGAATGGGCGTTGTCATAGCTGTGGCTCTGTGATTGGACAAATGCTCTTTCAGTCATCTCAGGCTGCAGTCCAAGCCTCTTCCCTGTGGGGTCCAAAGCAGAACTTGGCGCTAGTCGCAGCTCGGCTCCAACGTCCTGCTTTTCTTCCCCTCTTCGCTCTCTGCCGTTTGGCCCTTTGGGTTTCCATGGCAGCCTGCCTCATCGCTGCATCACTCCAGGGCTCCAGTGTGGAAGCACATCTGGATGGAGCAGCAAGGACAAGGAGGAGTGGGCTGTTTGACGGGGGAAAGGGATGCGATGGCTCCCTCTAATTATGCAGGAGGCCTGAGTGTGTGCATTCCAATGCTGAACGCTGGTCCCAGGGAAGAAAAGCGCACCTTCTTACCTGAACTGGCTTCTTATGCTCCCCGTCTGGGTAAAGGAAATTGTGTTGCTCCTTCCAATCACCTGCCCCTGTTCCCCATTTTCAGAGCAATATTTATGCTTCTCTTTTTCCTGCGAAGGAAGAATTGAGAGGAGGACAGCAGAACCGCGGAGGAAAAGTGAGCACTCCCTGTGCTGGGTGCCAAGAGAATCTCTCCATCTTCTCTCTCACTGAGGAAGGCTCTTGTCTCCCATGTCAAGGGCAAAGACGCCATGCTAGATCTGGGCAGCAATATCAGGGCTACTTCCAAAAAGATGAGGCTGGGTTCAAGTTTCTCCTCCTCCTGGGTGTGCTTTTTGGATACTGGGTGAAAAAAAGACATTACATTAAATATTACAAAATATTAAATTTGAAATATTAAATATTACACAAGTTCTGGCAGTCTCACTACAAGGTCTTTTGAGGTTTCAGCCTTCTCACCTGAAACCTCTCAAGACTGAGAGATGGTGGCCATGTTTTTTTAATGTAAATTTAAAATAATTAATTCAAGAGTTCTGTATTTTTATCTGATCTCCTGGTGTTACTTGAAGCAGTTTGCAGTTGTCTCTCACAGCTTTCAGTTCTGGTGCCCAGAAATAACAGTACAGAGTGATGTTATTTCTGTGTCTACTTGTTGTTGTTTATTCCTTCAGTCGCTTCCGACTCTTCGTGACTTCATGGACCAGCCCACGCCAGAGCTTCCTGTCGGTCGTCAACACCCCCAGCTCCCCCAGGGACGAGTCCGTCACCTCTAGAATATCACCCATCCATCTTGCCCTTGGTCGGCCCCTCTTCCTTTTGCCCTCCACTCTCCCTAGCATCAGCATCTTCTCCAGGCTGTCCTGTCTTCTCATTATGTGACCAAAGTATTTCAGTTTTGCCTTTAATATCGTTCCCTCAAGTGAGCAGTCTGGCTCTATTTCCTGGAGGATGGACTGGTTTGATCTTCTGGCAGTCCAAGGCGCTCTCAGGATTTTCCTCCAACACCACAGTTCAAAAGCATCGATCTTCCTTCGCTCAGCCTTCCTTATGGTCCAGCTCTCGCAACCATATGTTACTACAGGGAACACCATTGCTTTAACTATGCGGACCTTTGTTGTCAGTGTGAAGTCTCTGCTCTTAACTATTTTATTGAGATTGGTCATTGCTCTTCTCCCAAGGATTAAGCGTCTTCTGATTTCCTGACTGCAGTCAGCATCTGCAGTAATCTTCGCACCTAGGAATACAAAGTCTTTCAATGCCTCTACATTTTCTCCCTCTATTTGCCAGTTATCAATCAAGCTGGTTGCCATAATCTTGGTTTTTTTGAGGTTTAGCTGCAAACCAGCTTTTGCACTTTCTACTTTCACCTTCATCATAAGGCTCCTCAGTTCCTCTTCGCTTTCAGCCATCAAAGTGGTATCATCTGCATATCTGAGATTGTTAATGTTTCTTCCAGCGATTTTAACTCCAGCCTTGGATTCCTCAAGCCCAGCATGTCGCATGATGTGTTCTGCATACAAGTTGAATAGGTAGGGTGAGAGGATACAGCCCTGCCGTACCCCTTTCCCAATCTTAAATCAGTCCGTTGTTCCGTGGTCTGTCTGAACAGATTATCTGTTCAGATGGTTGGTGGTGTGCCTTGGCAATAGATGTTCTCCTTAGCCAAGTTCTCAAGTTTGATCCCAAAATCGGCCACCGGCCAGAGATTCTCTGGCTCCCCAGATGTTTGGCTGCTGTTTCTATCATTCTTCATCATTGGCCATAAGCCATGGCAGAAATTCAGCCACAGTGGAAAAGACGTTCCTATGCTTAAACCTAAAGGAAGAACCTGGCTGTGGGTCTTGACTACAGTAGGTACAGCAGACGTTGCTGGAGACTTCCTCTGCCTCAGATCTACCCTTCAGCAAACACTCACTGTGGGTGAGGAAACATTTGCTCACGGACACCATTCTGACCCTGCGGTGTGATTTGCCAAATGAGTGAGTGATCCAGTCCAGAAATTAACCCTAAACTTGCCCTCGATGCCTGTCTAAAAGGCAGACTTACTCTACAAGAAGCAGAGGAGCTAACCAGTGTATAAAATGAAGCTACCCTAAATTATAATGTCACAAAATTAAACGTGGGAAACCAGTGAATTGAAGGAAACATTACATCCTCATGCCTTATTACTGCATTTCTAACTTGCATGGCTTTAAGCATATAAAACCTAATACGAGAGGTTTTTGTAAAAGAATTGGGATTAACAATGAATGAGGTATAGATGAAGTCCTCTCTCAGGTGGCCATTCAGGAGAAACCTAAAAGAGGATCTTTCTAAAGGTCCAAATCATGAAATGAGCTCATACACAGACATTTGGCTTTCCTGCTAGCCAATCCTGGTTTATTTCTTAATAGTGCCAGGTCTCTTGCTGGCATCCGTCCCATGCCGATAGACATGTGAAGTTGATAAGACTATATGCATCTCCAAAATCTACATGTTGAATCTGACCTACAGAAAGTCACTGATGCCAGAAGAGAGCCAGGGGGTGGCAAAGCATGACGGGCTTTCCTCCCATTCTTTCTCTTTCTTACTCATGAGTAGATCCATAGCTGTCAAACCGCACTTGATATAAATTCTTCCCAGCCACCGAAGCTCTGTGTCTGCAAAAAAAAAGGACAATATTTAACAATAACTCCATTTTCTGTTAGACACATTTTAACTGAAAGTTCTTTTTCTCTTCTTTGCAGAAAAAAGAGGTTGAACTTTTTAAAAAAATGGATGAGCATGCTAATTTAGGCAGGCATGTTTATTTCCCTTAAGCATTTCTGACAAGTGTTTGATGAAGAAGAAGAAGAAGAAGAAGAAGAAGAAGAGGAAGATGCTTTTCAGTACTTCATTCCTGGATGTATATTTTTTTAAATGCAAGCTGGCATTTGTATATGCCAGTGTTCCTCAACCTGGCAACTTTAAGACACGTGGACTTCAACTTCCAGAATTCTGCAGCCAGCATGGCTGGCTGGGGAATTCTGGGAGTTGAAATCCACACATCTTAAAGTTTCCCAGGTTGAGGAACACTGGCATATATGTAATGAATAGCAGCTTCCAGTGGCCACGGTTCTGAAAAAACTTAGGAGAAGACATGGAGACCCCCCTGCCATGTGCTGGGGTTGAATAATAGCTAGTTTTATCCTCTTTTCCTTCCTTGCATCAAAACAGCTTTATGCATTCAAGTGGCAGCTCCTTTTAGTTGTTGAAATGTAACTTAGTTGTCAGAATTTTTAAAAGGGTTTAGAATGCTGAACATATTTAAAAAAGAGAGTGAGGCTTATCAGGTATGTTTCTTTAAGCTGCACATTCCAGTCTTGCTTTCTAGTTTATTGACTGTGAAAAGATAAGGGGCTTTAATGCTTTTCCTGCCAATTTACATACACTTTCCGAGTGGGCTTTACCTATTAATCTCCGTCCTTTGCCTGACTTGTGCTTGCAAAACTTTTGTTTTGTTTCTCAACATCTATTCCCCTTTCTTTGCACACAAGGAGGTTTGACAGCTGATAATAACTTCCAAATAATAAAATACATGATTAAACAAAATCAGTAATGGACAATAAAACAAATCATACAAGTATACACCACCCCAGCAACAACTCAGCAATAACATAATCAGGAGTAACCAGAGTCAATTAGCTGATCATCTCTCTGGATGTTATGAATCAACAGCAGCAACCGAGAAGTTGGGCCCAAAACGTTTTGGAAGGCAGCCGTGGAGTTCCGACTAGATTACGTCTTATGGACGAGAGACTGGAGGCCGGTCCTCGCCCGCTCCCCACTCTGTGCTGCGCTGCAGGAAGCTGCATCCGGTTGAAGCCCAGGAGCAGCTGAAGAGACCCCCAGCCTGGGGGGGGGGGGGCAAAGCAGCGAGCTTGGCTCTTTCCCATGAGCAGCGTTGCTAATCAGATTCTCCCAAGGACAGACGAATGAAGATTGGGTCTGGTTTGGGTGTTTTTTTCTAAAATAGGATTGTGCCTAAATAAAGATGTGAGCCAGTCTTGTTTCCTTTTTGCATGGTTTTTGGGTGGTGGTAGTGAAAGAAAGGTTAAATGCCATATTTCTGCTAAGAGAAGGTATTTCGCTAAAGCTTGGACTAGACCCAGTAGGATGTTTTTTTAAATTGACCAGTATCTTAGAGCAGTTTACAAACACAACACTGAGTACAAAATAACAGTTAGAAAAGAAACAAAAAAGACAATACAAATGTAAGTTTCTTTCCCCTCCCTCCCTCCCTCCCTCTGGAGTAAAAGGCAAAAAATTAGTTGCCTATCCTGGCACCTAAACTCAGTGCAAGAGTGGGCAGACCCATGGCTTTCTCAG